>NW_014579666.1:13840-22031 GCF_000485595.1 Priapulus caudatus
GACCCTCGGGCCGCACTACTGCTGGCTCGCTCGCCCCCTCGCCCGCTGCTACTCGAGCTCCTGCTACTTAGATCTGCGTGGCTGCTGTGTTGCTATTGCTGCTACTACCCCGCTGTGTTGCTACTTCTGGGCTCGCCTACTGCTCGCTCAACTGTTGCTACTTGCTAACTCACTGCTGTTTACTGCTGCTGCTATGATGTTGCTGCTGCTTATTGCTGCTGCTTCTGCTAGCTGCTGATGCTGCTGGCTACTGATACTGCTACTCGCTAATGTGCTGCTGCTACATAACTGCTGGCTGCTGTTGTCACCGGGCGCCGCTACTCGCTGCTGCTGCTGTTGTCCCGGCCGGCCAACGCCCGGCCGCTACTTGCTGCCTGGCTGCTGTGTCAGCCGCCGCGCCAACGGGCCGCCGTAACTGCTGCTGGGGCCTGCCCACTCCCGCGCCTGCTAGTTTTGCCGGCCACCTGACCCGGCCCACACCGCCCGCCCACGGACGCCCCCGCCTCCTGCGGCCCTGGCTGCTCGCCGCTGCGCCTCGCTCTGGCTCCGCTGCCCCCCCTCCGCCCGCCCAACTGGCTGCTGCGCCCTGCCGCTGCCCTTGCCTGCTGATCGCTGCTCCGGCAGTCGCTGGGCTGCTGGCTACTCGCCGCCGCTGCTTTCCGTGTTGGCAGCGCTCCCAGCCGTATTCATGGACCAGTATTAGCGGCTGATACCCCGAGTTACCCCTGCAGGGCTGACAGCCCCCCCGGGATCAACTCGTGATAGGCTCGATGACTGGCAGTTCATATATTCTATATATATATATATATTATATATATATATATATTATATCATCAGAGAGAGGAGAAGAAGAGAGAGAGCACGAGAGAGGAGAGGAGAGAGAGAAATGTGCAGGGTCTGTTTCTCTTTGACGTGGTGCCGTAGATGTAATTGCCCGTCCGCAGGCTTGTGTTGATTGCATATAGACAGCCGACTTATGGTCGGGACAGAAAAAACCCTAGATGGCGCTTGCGTCGATTAAACAGCGTATATTTACGTATCGCCTTAGTCATTGCTTTTGATCTTTTTATTGTAATTGTTATAATAATAGTATTTTTAAAGACGTCGGTATGTGTTAGAGTTAGGGTTAAATGGTTAGGCATAGTGTTAGGGTTATTGTTAGGAATAGGGTTAGGGTTACAGTAATTGTTAGGGTTAGGAATAGAGTTAGCGTTATAATTAAGTAGTTTCAGGTATGGGTTTATTATAAGGATTAGGCGTAGGGGTATGTGGCGTATCAGGCATCGTGTAAAGGGTACCGAGTTACAATTAGTTAATCTTAGGGTTAAGAATAGAGCTAGCGATATGGTTGGGTTATGATTAGAACTGGGCTTAGAATTAGGCGATCGAGAGAGCGAAATAGATGTATTTAAGAGATAAGAGAGCGTATAGTAAGGTCCTTTGTCCTGGTCCTTTGTGGCGCCCCTTGCAATTGCGTATCTGCTATCCGCCTAGTCCTAACAAGTGTCAACATCTTGCCGTACGTAAGCAAAGATCATTTTCGCGTAAGAAACAGATTTCTTCCCCAGTCATTTCCCTAGCTGTGTATTCGTCTATTTCTCTAAAAAAACAGTTACGTTGCGGCCACCTGACGGGGAACGTCGTAACTAATCGACGCATGCCTAGCGAGTGAATCTCATTATTTCGTTGATTTTACAAAATTATTCAAGGACGACCGTCTTCCTTAGTCTTCATCGTTCTGAGAAGCGAGAAAATCTATTTCAGCGATATCATCCCCTCCATTTTCATCCTACGTCTCCCTTATCCCTAGTCTTTTGTCGTTTCCTCTTTCTCTCCCCTTACTTTTTTCTCTCATTGCCTACAGGCATGGACAACTTACATGTAAACATTGTTATAACGACAACTTACATGTAAACGTTGTTATAACGTTAACTTACATGTAAAAGTTGTTAGAGCGTAAACTTACATGTAAACGTTGTTAGAACGTTAACTTACATGTAAACACTTATTCTCACTCTCTCTGTGAACGCACGCGTGCGCGTGTGTGTACGTGTGCGTGCGTGTGTGCGTTTGTGTGCGTGTGCGTGTGCGTGCGAGTGCATGTGTGCGTGTGTGTGCGTGCGTATTTGTGCGTGCATGTACGTACGTGCGTGCGTGTGCGTGATAATGCGCGTGTGTGTGTTAATGCGTGCGTGTGCGTACGTGCGTGCATGTGTACATATGCGTGTGTGCTTGTGTATGTGCGTGCGTGCGTGTGTACGTATGCGTGTTTGTGCGTGCGTGTGTGCGTGCGTGTGCGTGTGTGCGTGTGCGTGTGCGTGTGCTGGCGGCGCCTGATAGGCGAGTATTACTCTGCGATCTACTAGGATTAGTTAGTCGCGTGATAATTGGCGTGCAGTGAGGGCGGCTGTCACACTATAACACTCCTTAACAACGGTTCCATGTCAGCATAGCGCAGTGAGACAGACAGAGACAGAGAGGCAGCGAGCGAGAGAGCGAGGGTGAGAGGGGAAGAGAGGAAGAGTGAGAGAAACAGACAGAGAGGGAGCGAGAGAGCGAGGGTGAGAGGGGTAGGTGGAGAGTAAAAGAAAGCGGAGGAGAGGAGAAAAAGAGTAGACAGAGACGAGGAGATGGAAGCATAGGAGTGAGAGGGAGAAAAGAAGAGAGCGATACAGAGATAGTGACAGAGACAAATACAGAAACAGAGACAAAGGCAGAGCTACAGCGAGAGAGAGAGAGAGAGAGAGAAAGAGAGAGAGAGAAACGAGAGAGAGAGAGAGAGAGAGAGAGAGAGAAACGAGAGAGAGAAAGAGAGGGGGCGCAAGAAAGAGAGGGGGCGCAAGAGAGAAACACAGAGAGAGAGGAACAGAGAAAAACGAGAGAGAGAGAGAGAGAGAGAGAGAGAGAGAGAGAGAAAGAGAGAGAGAGAGGGAGAGAGAGAGAGAGAGAGAAAGAGAGAGGCAGAGACGAGAGAGAGAGAGAGAGAGAGAGAAAGAGAGAGAGAGAGAAAGAGGGGGGGAGGAGACGGTGGCGAGATAGAAACATAGAGAGAGAGGGAGAAAAACAGAGAGAAATAGAGAGAAACGAGAGTGAGAGAGAGAGAGTTAATTTATGGATGAAACAACGAGAGAAGCATGCAGCAGCAGACGGCGTGTATATAGAGCCTGTAGACTATGTGACTATGGTATAACTATATGTAGACGAATGTGATGCTGCTGGGGGGGGGGGGCGTCGCTGTGTCGTCGGCAGCTGTCGGCGTGAACAGCCTCCTAAGCGAGCCCAGTGAAGCCCAGTGAAGCGCAGTGAAGCGCAGCGAAGCGCACACGCGTGACGGCCATGTTTGCGCATGACGGCCCCGCTCAGGCGCCATGTTTGCGCTAAGCATCATTACGTGATATCAATGTTAGTACAACCCCCGAGAGTGCTAGCGCGCTCGGTGTAGATCTACATACACCACAGTTTCACACGACCCTACAGTCGGTACATGCACGTGTTTGCACGCACACGTGTACACGCACATATGTAGACGCACGCACGCGCATACACGTGGAGTTACGCCCGCGAGCACGCACACGCACGTACTCACGTACACGCACGCACGCATGCACGCACGTACACGCACGCATGCACGCACAGGCACACGCACAAATATATGTACACGCGCGAACGCACGCAAGCATGCGCACACATAAATAAGTTGCGCGCGCGCACCCGTTCGGGCGTGCTTGCGTTCGTGCGTGCATGCATGCGTGTGTATGCACGTATGTGCAGTACAGCCGCACTTTATTTCGATAAATGAAGATCACACGGTCAATGTGTCAGCACTGGCGTAGTCAAGGGCAATGCACTAGATTAATTACCAATTGTCTTCCCGATATAATTATCTCCAGGTGAATATAAAAGATGGGGCACGACATCGCGCGATAGTATAACCTTATTCATTAGATAACAGGTTGCTAATTAGTTGTGCATTAAAAATTTCTTAAAGTTCTAAGCTGTTATTTACTACAAAGTATCAAATTAACAGGAAATTACCAAGGGTATTGTTTTTTATGACGCGAATTAGCGATGACGTCACAAACACAAAGTGCATCTATTTACGACTGATACGAAAATACTCGTATTTATTTGTAGTTGATCGAGTCATGATCTCCATCCTCTCTCGCTCTCTCTCTCTCTCTCTAGTGTGTGTGTGTGTGTGTACGTTGTAGTATGTTATACCAAGATTTAAAATAACAATGATCGAATTATCGAACGACAAAACTAAAAATCAATTAAATTACTATTAATTTTAATAACTCAATCATTAGCATTAAGTGATATAACATTTACTGTAATAATAATCAAATAAAAACATTGGATGTGTTTTTTTCTCCAATGAAGACATGCCGGAAGAACAAAAAAATTTGTTCAGTAATTAATATACAAAATGTACAGTTGTTAGACTACTCTCATAATTAAGAATTGTATCAATTTACTGCACTGACGGTGAGGAGCTTGCAAGCTCATGTTGACATATCCGTTACAAATGTACCGTCTTTAAATAAATAAATAAATAAAATAAATAATGAAATAGAATGACATAAGTTCCTGCACTACTAAGCCCAAATATAAACAGAGGCCGAATAAAGATGCCAATATGTCATGATTAAACCCTGATATATTGTAACTATCTCCAACGCCAGAAAGATCGCAAATAATTGTGACTATAATCACTCTAAAATGACGTTGATTTTTGGACGAAACTTTGCTTCGAACGTTATGACATTTAAAATCCATGATGTCATAAGGTATTCATGATATTTCTAGGCGGTAAAATGGAGGTAGGGTTAGACAATTAAGCGCTCTCAAACATTCTAAGCTCGGGATAGAACCCCGCCCACACAAGGCTCGCCTCCGCGGGTTCTTTACAATGTGAATTTTACAAAACATGTCGCTTCACCTGGCAGCACGAAAACACGGTTGGTTGCGGAGAAAATACGGATCGATAGTCTTTGCACGTAAAGGTCGCTGGAAATAATTTACACGCACTCTCTCTACATCTGTGACTATAAAATCCTGTTAATCGCATCACATGCTCGCATGGGCTGGATTTACTCCTCAAATTAACGCATTACATCCCAGATTGCTTTAATTGCTTCTGATTAATCTTTTTCTCGGATTATTTATTCGTTTTTTTGCGGATCATTTATTTAGGATTGATGCATTCTGTGTTCGGAATTATTTTAGATTAATTTCTCCGGGACTTTAGATTGCTTAATTTTTTTTCGGATTATTTCAACCGTTTCGATTAATCATTTAATCGGTTTACCTCTCACTTGTCGTGTAAACTTGTCGAGTCTACGGATCACACAACACGCACACACGCACGCACGCACGCACACACACACGCACACATCCCCAACACACGCACGCACGCACGCACGCACGCACGCACGCACGCACATATTCACAGTCCTGCACACGTACACATACCCGCACGCCCGCACGCCTACACGCCCGCACGCACGCACGCACGCACGCTCGCACGCTCGCACACACGCACGAACGCACGCACGCACGAACGCTCGCACACATTCCCCACACACGCACGCACGCACGCACGTACGCACACATTCCCTACACACGCACGCACGCACGCACGCACGTACGCACGCACGCACACACGCACGCACACATTCCCCACACACGCACGCACGCATGTACTTACAGGCTAACTTGACGTTTCCCACAGCCTTGATGGTTGCAGCCCGAGGTTTCTGTGTGACCAGCGCCAGCTCCCCGAAGTACTTGCCCTGTGTCAGCTCAACGACCTCCCTCTCCTCCCCCGCCTGTGCAAAACGCAAGAGACACCCACCCTCACATCATCGCACATACACATATATATACACACACTTATATATATCTATATATATATATATATATATATATATATATATATATTTAGAGAGAGAGAGAGAGAGAGAGAGAAAGAGAAAGAGAGAAAGAAATATAAATATATACAAAATTAATATAATAAGGTGTCCATTTTGTATGGACAATCAACCAGATATATCACGTGATGTGATGATACTGGCTCTGATGTAAGCAATCGGCTTTTACGTCGTTCTTGCATTCGTGGCACTTGCGTTCTTTTACATTCTCGATCGTTACTTACACCGTTACTGCTCGCAGCGTGTCACTTACGTCGTTGTTGCTCGCGGCATGTCACAGAGAGAGAGAGAGAGAGAGAGAGAGAGAGAGAGAGAGAGAGAGAGAGAGAGAGAGAGAGAGAGAGAGAAGCAGACACAGTGAATGATAAGCTATTTATATTTTTATATTATTCAACGAAGCGAAGATTATGGAATAATTTGATATTGACTATAAGCCGGTGCCATATCACGACTTTTTCCACCGCGAAGGTTAACGAATAATGAAGACCTCCGGACAAACTGTGAAACATTGAACAAGGCCGAGTCCGCCCTGCAGGCCTAGCCCCATATATCATCACACAACCACTGACGACCCTGCCCCCTTTACGTGGACATAATATCCACATATAATAGCTTTCTGCGTGAGACCTTTATATGCCACAGCAGCGGCTAAAACGTCTGCTGCGGGCGAAATGAAATTGCATGCATCAAGTCGTCTGCCAGTAAAAGCAGATTTTGTTACAGGCGTGAGCTGAGCACGCTCAGACGTCGTTTCTTGTTGTCGTTGTTGTTGTTCTTCTTCTTCTTTTTCTTCTTCTTCTCGGGTCACTACACAACATTCTTCTGTCGCACACACATCAGCGAGATGTGCTATTGGTTCTTCGAGGCACGTGACCTCGCGCCACGTAATCTATGATGGCGAGCGTTCAGTGAGAATCACACGAAGTCTTCTTCTTCTTCTTCTCCTTCTTCTTCTTCTTCCCGGCTCACCGACCTAACCACTGCAGCACATAAACCCTGGCACGATAGTTGAAAATCTCCAGGGCATTCCAGTATATGAACCATAGTCTGGTCCTCCCCGCAGTCGCATTCGCTTGGGCCATCTTCAATGTATCCCCATTTCTGCATGAATGCCCTGCATCGACCAACTTCTGTCATGAGGGGCTTTAGGCATAGCCAGGTAGACCATGCCTCATTGGCTCCTGGTGGAAGAGATTCCTGGGGGCTGAGTGAAAGCTTATGTTGGCTTGCCTGAAGATGCTTTGACCATAGAGCGATCCTGTAGTTTTGGAGGTTGCTATCCAGGGTTTAACAGAGTGGATAAAACTATACCTGGTATTTAGTCTCTTCTGTACTGTTTCATGCCGGAAGAGGGCGTGGCGAGGGAAGACGCCACAGCAGCGTGGTATTCATTCCCCTCGTGTTAAACGCCCCCCCGTGTCTACATTGGCATCGGCATGCTTATCATGGCCCGTAGCGCATTGTGCGTGCGCATAGATTTGACCTTAAGGGGCCGTTCAGTACGAGAGTGGATGGATAGCATGATAGGTATCACATTAATGTAGAAGGGGGGCATTCACCATGAGAGGGGGAATTATACCATGGTACACCGTCAATGCTCACGGTGGTTGTCTCACGCGTGGGGCGAAGTCACGTGCTTTTATTAACAAATCAGATTTCAGCGGTACATTTGGCCTGGGTGACGGCACTCTGTCGCGATTGAAAAATAAAACCACGTAAATAAATTAAAGAAGATTAACGAGAATCAGGGGAACGAAGAAAAAAACATTTGTCACGTAAAAATTTTCGCTATTGATTTCCCAAAACATCGCACACGCATCTTTTTCTTCTAATTTATTCTTTCTTCGCGCCTCATTTTTGATTATTTAGCGATGCTTAATTAAACGTAGCTTTAACAAGACAAATTTAAATTAACGCAAATCGAGCCGGCACTCGCGCCCGCCATTGTTCTTGCTCACGTCTTCAGACGAAACCTCGCGAACAACAAAGCATCTAAACTCGCTGCTATAAATACGCGGCAGACGAGCACGAAAACAGAGACGGCGAGTCAATGACGCAAACAAAGCAGAGAGAGAGGGAGAGAGAAAGAGAAAGAGAGAAAGTGAGTTTGTGTGAAGGAGAGAGAAATAGAGCGAGACGCACAGACAGACAAAACGAAGTAGCGAGATTGAAAGAGAGAGAGAGAGAGAGAGAGAGTTGGAACCGAAGGTTGATCAACCTTCGGTACCACAGAGATAAGGAAACGAGAGATAGAGAGA
>NW_014579666.1:22056-25468 GCF_000485595.1 Priapulus caudatus
CACACACTCAACACACACACACACACACACACACACCACGACGACACACACACACACACACACACACACACACACACACACACACACACACATTAATTCACTCACCGAGTAAACATGAGATGAGAGATAAATGTAAATAGCGCGTGACTGTGATTAGGCGCCAATATGCGGACACCACGCAACGACGCGGCGACGACGGTGAACAAATATTGACTGTCACACACGCGAGCCGTCATCCGACGCCGCACTGCGCGACAATCCTGTGTCACACCTGTCACCGGCGCAGCGACAGCCGACAAATCTACTCCGTACGCACGCACGCACGCTCGCACGCACGCTCGCACGCACGCACGCACGCACTCTCGCACGCATGCACGCATGCGCGCACGCGTGCTCGCACGCTCGCACGCACCAACGCACGCACGCTCCCACGAACGCACGCACGCTCGCTGGCTCGCACGCACGCACGCTCGCTCGCTCGCACGCACGCACGCTCGCTCGCACGCACGCACGCACGCTCGCTCGCTCGCACGCACGCACGCACGCACGCACGCTCGCACGCTCGCACGCACGCACGCACGCACGCTCGCTCGCTCGCACGCACGCACGCACGCTCGCTCGCTCGCACGCTCGCACGCTCACTCGCGCGCACGCACGCACGCTCGCTCACACGCACGCTCGCTCGCACGCACGTACGCACGCTCGCTCGCTCGCTCGCTCGCACGCACGCACACTCACTCGCACGTCCGCACGGACGCTCGCACGGCCAGCATGGGCTCGGAGGCCCGTAGATTGACGGTATGATTCGTATTGGCTAGTATTCGCGACATGTCACGTACGCGCCACGGGTATTAGATCTTTAATTGCCTGTAAGAGCGATGTGTGCGTGTGAGTGTGATCGCATTCTAAACGCCATCCTAGCTGTCACGCAAGCTATGCACATCCACCAAGATTGTGGCGTGCTTCTCCTCTCTCTGTCACCGCCAGGTGCGCTAGTAGTCATAACTATGGCGCGTGTAGAATGTTGTGAGCTGTCAAGTGTTTAGTTTGTGTAGCGTAATAGTGAGCAGTAGAAGTGTTTGTCCTATTACGTGGTGTTGTAATTACGTTATTGTGTAAATAATGTGTCTGTTATTACTCTAGATATTTATCAATAGTATTACAAAGAGTTCAAATTTTATTATTATTAGTATTAATATTATTATTAAATCTTTATTGCATGTGATTCAAAATAGAGATTGTAATATGTATTGTACAACTTATTCGCGTTAGACATTTCCTTGAATAAATGCTCAATGGCAATCAAAGCTCCCTCGAAGGTTACTCTCCACCTTTTGCACCGGTATTGGTCTATTGAAGATAAAACGTTTATTAACGAATGAATCGAATCAATCACACGTTTTATTTATAGAGGAGATATATCTCTATGCTCAAGCCAAAAAATTTCATGTAATTTCTAGCACCTAATTATGTTACCACACAAATTTTAAATTTTTATGTAAAAATGGTATTTTGGATATTTCTCAATTACCACAAAGAGTGAGGAAGCAAAATTTTCGCCACATGTTAAGCACAATATATACCAAAATATTATTGCATCAGGATTTTTCTTTAAGTTTCATATTTACTGAGAAAAATGGAAAAAAACTGCTTAAAAGTCAAGTTGTCTGTTAGAATTGACAAGTTGTGCGAATAAATAGGCATAACTCATAAAATACGGCACTTAAAAATAATCCCTGACGAGTTTTTCAACAGCATTATTTTACCATTAAAACGAGTGTAAAATTAAATTATTTCGAGTTGTAATCACAAAGAAATATCCATTTATACATTGGCTACTATGTCAGAAACCGAAACGGAGAAATCAGCGTTTTTCTATTTTTCACAATGATCGACCGCCTGTGTGCAAAATGGGTGAACGTATGTGAAACATTTACTGTTAGTACTGACTGCGACATAGCCATGACTAACTGACAACACTAAATTGGTAAAATGTTCCATGCACCTTGAGAAATTGTAAGAAATTACGAGGTTACCATCGCAATTTTATGCAAAACGCGCGAACATCGCCCATTGCCTGACGTCGCTAAGCTATATATCGCATATAACAAACGCGTGCCTAATGTAAGGTGTGTAGCGAAGTAAAATAATTATTTTGGGCAACGTGAGATAGTTCACATATCACTGGCAGATGACAGCTGTAGAAGGGTTGATGTTGATGGATACTGGCTTAGTGAATATCGTGAAAATGCTGGTTGTATTATATCTGGTTGTATATTATATGTGTGAGCGGGCAATCAAAACGCTCTGAAAGTTTACATGTATCGTTATGGGGAGAAATGAGCATGTACACCGGTGGCACATAGTGTTAGCCATCGAATAAAGTTGAACAAGAAAAATCGGTAAAGTTTTGCCTAAAACCTCGAGAGTAGCCAATCTGCTAGCAGGTGGGGCTGCATCCAGGCGTGTCCTTAGCTCGACATCTCTAAAAAGCGCAACGTAAGCGTATTTCGTCTCATGTCAATACATAAAAATACCGGAACAGACGTCGCAGCCGTGGTTTAAGCTCGCTGTTAGAGGCTGACGTCATGGTAAGAAAGCGGGGGGGGGGGGGAGAAGGAGAACGCGAATGAGAGAATGGGGAGAGCCAGAGAGAGAGAGAGAGAGAGAGAGAGAGAGAGAGAGAGAGAGAGAGAGAGAGAGAGAGAGAGAGAGAGAGAGAGAGAGAGAGAGAGAGATAACTTACATGTAAACGTTGTTAGAACGTTAACTTACATGTAAACGTTGTTAGAACGCTAACTTACATGTAAACGTTGTTAGAACGTTAACTTACATGTAAACATTGTTAGAACGTTAACTAACATGTAAACACCGCTAGAACGTTAACTTAAACGTAGATGTTGTTAGAACGTTTATCCGACCTATAATTAGACCCTGGACCTAACTGCATTTAATACTCTTTATACCAGAAATGGCGGCCACCATTGAAAATGGCGACCATCTTAGATTTGCTCATGGCTAACGTTTTTTTTTGAATAAGCACACCATGGTGGATATATGTTTCTATATTGGTGCTTGTATGACAATTTGAACGATTCTCCTATTTGCATGTTATCTGCCCAACTAATACTCTTACTCGAAAAACTATCTCGAGGAACTGCCTGCTAACCTGGAGAGGCGCTGGGGGCACAGGATTGCTGGAGGGTTAACATAGAACAACAGGAATTAATGTGACAGCGGTATAGTGTGTGGTACCAGCGAACCAGCCGATCAACTATAGTTACTCGCATTTCACAGCAGACAAAAAGCGACTGCAGGAAAATATCCATTCAACCATAAATGTGAATATTTTAGGTCTCACTAGCAGGCCGAGGCTGGCAGATAAATACTAAACACACACATACACGCGCGC
>NW_014579666.1:27881-31668 GCF_000485595.1 Priapulus caudatus
GTATCTTTAGTATTGTTATGCATCTTTAGTATTGTTATGCACCTTTAGTATTGTTATGTATCTTTAGTATTGTTATGCATCTTTAGTATTGTTATGCACCTTTAGTATTGTTATGTATCTTTAGTATTGTTATGCATCTTTAGTATTGTTATGTATCTTTAGTATTGTTATGCACCTTTAGTATTGTTATGTATCTTTAGTATTGTTATGCATCTTTAATATTGTTATGTATCTTTAGTATTGTTATGTATCTTTAGTATTGTTATGTATCTTTAGTATTGTTATGCACCTTTAGTATTGTTATGTATCTTTAGTATTGTTATGTATCTTTAGTATTGTTATGTATCTTTAGTATTGTTATGTATCTTTAGNGAGAGAGAGAGAGAGAGAGAGAGAGAGCGAGCAAGGACGATCTATCTATCTATATATCTATTTATCTATCTATCTAGATAGCTAGCTAGTTAGCTATGTATCTATCTATCTATATATCTATCTATCTATCTATTTATCTATCTATCTATATCTATCTATCTACCTACCTATCTATCTATATATATATATATATATATATATATATATATATATATATANGAGAGAGAGAGAGAGAGAGAGAATGCGACTCAACAGCAGAAGCCATCAGCAGACGACGGCCGAGGAGGAGGAGAAGCACACCATGGCGAGGCCGCGGCGACACTCGGCAGTGAAGCCCTCCCACACGGCTTTACTTTCTCCTCGTTCTCCATCGCTTAACCCCGCCGGCGCGTGCATTTCCCTCTGCTGCCATTATCCCTCCGTTGCTAGGCGACCCCGGTCACCGTCATCCCTGCGACCGTCTGCCCGTGTCGACAACGAGGCTGCGTGCGAATGTTTTCGCCGTGCGAATTTATTTCCCGCGCACGCGAACCTGGATCTGTTAGCGACCGTGGCAGACGGCGGGGGAGCGGAACTAATGCAAGCTGGCGGGTGATGGCTGCGTATCACAGCAGCGATCAACACAGTAGGGGTAGGATTGCAGGAGAGAGAGAGAGAGAGAGAGAGCGAGGGAAGAGGAAGGGGGAGAAATGAAAGAGAGAGAGAGGTAGAAGAGGAGCGATAGAAAGAAAGAGAAGGCCAGAAAGGAAGATAGAGAGCGAAGAGAGAAAATGAGAGCAGAGAGAAGAGGAGAGAGAGAGGCGAGCGAAGCCGATCTACTATCTCATATAACATTGTATCTACTCTAATCCTAGATAGCGGTAGCTAGTTAGCTAGTGATCTATCTATCTATATATCTATCTATCTATCTATTTATCTTTATCATATTGATCTATCATACTTACCTATCTATTATAGTATACTATTATATATATACTATATATATATATATATATATATTTATCTATCTATCTATCTACTATCTATCTATCTTATCTATCTATCTATCTATCTATCTATCTATCTATGCTATTTATCTATCTATCTATCTATCTATCTAACCATATCCTATTCTATCTATATCTAAATCTATGCTATGCTATTTATCTATATATTCTATATATCTATTCTTATCTATCTAGACTACAGCGATGCATATATATAGCTATATGCTATCTATATATCATCTATCTATCTATCTATCTATCTACTATCTATCTATCTATTATCTAATCTATTTCTATCTATCTATCTTATCTAATCTTCTATCTAATCTACCTATCTATCTATATCTATCTAGTCATAATATATATTATATATATATATATATAATATATATATCTTCTCACCTATCTATCTATCTATCTATCTATCTATCTGATCTATCTATCTATCCTATCTATCTTGTCCTAGTCTATCTATCTATCTAACTATCATATCTATCTATTTATCTTATTCTATCGATTCTATCAATCTATCTATCTATATCTATCTATTTATCTTTCTATCTATCTATCTATCTATCTATCATACTCTATCTATCCTATCTATCTATCTATACTATTACCTACTATCTATCTATCTACCTCATCTATTCTGTATTACTTTCTTAGATATCTTACCATCTGATTACTACCTCCTGCTCCCACTCTCTGCGCGCGTCTCACTCCCCTCGCGCTCCTCGCTCTCTCATCCTCTCTCGCTTCTCCTCTCTCTCTCTCTCTCTCTCTCTCTCCTCTCTCTCTCTCGTAAATATATATAATATATAATATATATATATAATGATTATAGATGTGATGATGTATAATGTATAGTTATATAATATTATATACGATATTATATTATATTATATGTACACTGCACAGCCGTGTGTACATCAGCAGCATGCAGTATCAGCGTCGAGTAATCGTGGCATGTTTGAGAGCAATCACGACGGGAGGCTGTATCTCATTACGCATCATGATAGATCGGTGATCCCTTAGTAATGGACTTCCCCATGGGGGTGCTTAATTGAGGAATCTAGTATTCGGAAGTCCTTAACGATTAATCAAAAAAAATGTGTGTTTAGGGATTATTGTGTGACTTTAGGATAAATCGATTGTGATTAGGAAACCATTATCATGTCTCTATATTAGTGTAATTTATTAAAGTGTGTACCGCGAGAATTTTTCTAAAGTGTTTCCCCACATTTCATGATACCTACCGTTATTGCTTCTGAGGTAACAGCATTGGTCCTAGAGTAACGATAAAATGTCTAGAACCTTCGTATTCACGACAGAATCCAAGTGAATACATAGCACGAATTAACAAAATTTGTGTTTGCTGTTTCTGTTTTACCGTTGCCATCTCATCGAATTTTCTCGGGTGTAAGCGCGAGACATGCTATGCATGAGGGTGCAGCAATTAATGCATACCAAGCACCGTAGAAATCAGGTCAAGTAGGTGTACAACACAGCCGCTGCATACTAGCGGTAAACCAGCAGTGTAGTACTAATTGCCACGTAAGTCTGGTTATTAGAGAAGCTTGTGATTGCCAGTCAGATATGAACAAGGAGAATGACAATGACAGAAGTGCTCTGAATTATTGACATAAAAACTCCAATAATAATTTATTAAAACAAGAAATTGGCAACGCCCTTTTGTTTTAATTATGTTCGGTGTGTTTTGAGACGCCATTTTAATTTTTGAAGAGTCACCATGGCACCTTCGAAAAATGTATTGCTGGTATTATGTGTCAAAATCAATTTTTCTATTGCTATAAGCTAGCATAAAATCTTGGTGTTTTGAGAATGTTGGTATAATCAGTGATAATTTCCACTGTCAGGGAGAGCAATATTCTGCTATATTTCGGTTTTTTCTGAGCCTAAAAACTGCGCGGTTTATACACTTTAACTGTATTATCTTATATTAATATGTGTGTCGTTTAGTATTGTTCTGGCCCATCTTTAGTATTGTTTATGTATCGTTTAGTATTGTTATCGTATCGGATTAGTATTGTTATGTAATCTTTAGAATTGTTATAGTATCTTTATATTGTTATGTAATTTTTAGTATTGTTTATGTATCTTTAGTATTGTTATGTATCTTTAGTATTGTTATCATCTTTAGTATTGAGTATGTATCTTAGTATTGTGTATGTATCTTTAGTTTTGTTATGCATTTTTAGTAGTGTTATGTATCTTTAGTATTGTTATGCATTTTTAGTATTGTTATGTATCTTTAGTATTGTTATGAATCTTTAGTATTTTTATGCACCTTTAGTATTGTTATGCATCTTTAGTATTGTTATATGCACCTTTAGTATTGTTATGCACCTTTAGTATTGTTAAGTATCTTTAGTATTGTTATGTATCTTTAGTATTGTTATGTATCTTTA
>NW_014579667.1:0-8386 GCF_000485595.1 Priapulus caudatus
TCTAGCAGGCGATAAGAACGAACAATCGCATGAAATCAGGTCTTCTCGGGCGCTGCATGCGATTCGCCCACTGGTACAGCGATTTATGTAGACTGGTTCGTACAGCATTGTCAAAGGGACCAGTCAGACGCCTGCTTTGTGGCCACATCAACCGTGGCCAAGCTAGGCGTAAGTGGTCCTACCATAGACCTCAAGGTGGGTACGGTGTTGGCAGAAGAGGTGGTTTCATGTCAAAGGGTGCGAGGGTTGGTAGTTAAGGGGCTCCGAGAGGAAATCAGCGTGCCTCTCCCAGCCACGTATTCTAGAGAAAAGATCCCTGCACAGAGTAGTCAAATTCCAAATCGTGCCTTAGCTAGAAATTGGCCCCATGCACCTTGCTGGGGTGGCAGACCAGATGACACCAGTTCTCGCGGGCGTAGAGGTAGGCCTACTGATTGGCATGAACTGTACAAAGGCAATTAGGCCTTTGGAGGTCTTACCAGGTCCGGAAGATGGGGACCCGTACGGTGTTAAGACAGCCCTGGGATGGGGGTGATTGGTAGAAGTAAAGGAGTGCAAAATGAAGTAGCGGGTAGTGAGGTTGAAGAGGAACCTATAAGTCGGCCAAAGAGAAGAGAGATGTTGAAAAGCGAGAGAAATAATGATGAAGATAGTGAGAATAAAGAGGAACTTATAGGACAATCAAGGAGAGGTAGAAGTAAAGGAATGCAAAATGAAGTAGCGGGTAGTGAGGTTGAAGCGGAACCTATAAGTCGGCCAAAGAGAAGAGAGCCGTTGGAAAGTGAGAAGCTGACGGAGATGAAGAAACTCGTGGAGGAGAACCAGGTCGTGAGGCAGGAGCAGCGGGAGCAGCGGTGGGCCGACAGGGAGAAGGAGCGCGAGAAGGAGAGAGAGGAACGGGAGGAGCGCGAACGTAAGAGAACTCCGAGTCCGCAGCCGTCCAAGTCACGCAGCCGATCGCCGTCAGCGGAACACCGGCGCCACAAGACGAGGTCACGTTCGTGTAGTCGCAGGACGCGATCGAGGTCACGCGATCGTCGCCGTCGCTCAAGGTTGAGGTCGCACGAGAACCGTCGAAGGTCAAGGTCGCACGAGCGCCGCCGAAGGTCAAGGTCGCGATCGCGCCACCGGAGTTCGAGGTCGCCCCGCCGCCGAAGGTCAAGGTCGCGGGGTCGCCGCCGCGACGTGCAGATGAGGAGTCGGAGGTCAAGGTCGCGTCGCCGACGCTCAAGGTCGCGGTTGCCACGTCGGAGGTCACGTTCGAGGTCGCGCCGCCGGAGGTCGAGGTCGCGGGATCGCTACAGGTCAAGGTCGCGGGACAGGCGACGCCGGGAGAGGTCGCGCAGCCTGCGGAGGAACCAGTCCCGGTCTGTCGACAGGAGGAGGAGAATGTCGCGAGACAGATCGCGAGACAGGCACCGATCCCGAGACAGGAATAGATCGCGAGACAGATCGCGAGACAGGAATCGATCGCGAGACAGATCGCGAGACAGTGATCGATCCAAGGAACGCGAGAGGTCGCCGGAGAAGGGAGAGGCCGGGAGCAGCAGCTCGAGGGAGGGGTCTCCGAAGAAAGAGAAAGCCAGGGATAGCCCCGGGGAGGGTTTGAAAGAACGGGAGACGTCCCACTTGGCTGAGAACGGAGGGGATACCTTCAAGGAGAAATCTGAGGAGCAAGAAACCAAGGAAAAGTTGAACGAGCGAGGCGAAGGAATTTCGCCAACGAAGGAACAGAGAGTTAATGGCGAGACAATCAATTCAGCAGAAGGAGAGAAAGAAGGGTTGCTCTAGCAGTGGCGAGTCGACAGAGAGGGCTCTAGTCTCTTAGTAGCATCTAAAGAAAAAAAAGGCCCGGATAAAAATGTAATTTCTGAAATTACCATGACGAAAAAGCGATCGGAAATGTGAAAGGTGTGCAGAGTTGTACTTAAAGCCTGTAAAACTTTGTGCGTGAGGACGTGTATTGCAGACGAAGATGGCGTCGCGTACAGTATTTGTCCAATCAGTTTTGGACCAGATGGAGAAATGAGGTTGTACCCACGCTGCAGGAAAGAAAGAAGTGGAGTAAAACATACCCAAACATCGAGAAAGATGACATAGTTCTGATGTTCGATGAGTCGTTGCCTATAGGTGTCAGTGGCCACTCGGTCGTGTCCTCGAGGCCTCAGTTAGTGAGGACGGGTTGGTCAGGAAGTTGAAATTGAAAGTGGGGAAAAGTGTGTACGAACGACCCATCCATAAGGTGATATTGTTGATGACCCGATAGATCCATGCACAAAGAGCCGAACAGGGATGAGTAGGCCATTTTGGCCTCAAGGATATGAGAAACATGTAGCCCCAATAAAGACGATTTTTTCTGCGATAGGATGGCGCCACTATGCATATACACTGTGCTATGTGCGAATTGCATATATACAGAGATATATATATAAATATATATATAGAAATATATATTATGATATATACTAATATATATATAGTATATATGTATATATACATATATTAGAGAGATATATCATATATACATACATATTATATACACATATCGACACATGTGATTATGGGGTATCTGTGTAGACTATGACACTAGCGTTAGTGAAGTAGCTCATGTGGATTCGTGTGATGGTGTAGCGTGTTTGGGTGATTGGATGTGCATGTGTAATTCTATTCACGTTGATCTGTTGCGTCAGCGACAGTGGCGTAGCTAGGATTTTTTCAGTGGGGGGGCACTGCGGGGTGCCTTACATTTTCGTGGGGGGGCGGGCACAATTTATAATTTACTGGAGATGTGGTCGAACGCCTGTTTCTTTGTAATTATACTGTTCTAAGGCATTGTTTTTAATTCAATTTTTTCATACAAGCATGAATTTTGTGGGGGGCACTGGGGGGACAGAAGATTGTGGGGGCACTGGCCCGCCCAGGCCCCCCCAGTAGCTACGTGCCCCTGCCCCCCTCCGCTATGGTAAAATCCTCGTAACATCGCCCCTGATTGTATTGACATTGTAATCACATCTGTCTGACTATTTCATTGTTGAAAAGGTCCAAAAAATTATGATGCACGACCCACCAGACAAAAATCCTGATCACCCCTGTACCTGTTCCAGGAACTTGGTATTAGTGTGGCACAACTTATCGTAACACAGAAACGAGCTGTCATGTGGTCGGTCGGGGCGGGCGGGGCGGGGCTCTCTTCATATATTTCGCACTGTCGTCTCAGATAGTTTCGCGCGACACCGGCCAGCGAGGCACCAGCAGTTCTTTCCACATTTCGCAAGCTTATATCTTCCATATCTTAATGAATCTTCTGAACGAATTCTCCACCGTCATCCAACGATATACTCCCCTATGATTGCAAACTTAATGATGCTTAGCCACTGATCACTATATAAACTTTAATATAAAGATAAAGATTTTATCTATAGAGATCAGTGTTGCTTAGGGAGTTGTCTATATTCAAGCCGGTAGCGGGAGATTACGGTACGCATATATTTGCTAATATTATTCGAACTAATCATGCGTCAATAAACTCAAATATTCACGAAGACGCATAGCTTAAACACTGTTGTCTATAAAATATTATAATATATGGTATAAATGTATAATATCTATACATCTATATATATAATCCTATAATCTAATCTATAACTCTATATCTACTAATAATACTATATTATATCCGGTATCTACGAATATTAGGCAAATGATTCCCGTTACCGCTTGAATTCATTACCTCTGTGAATAGTGATGTTTGATTGACGCACTGATTAGTCAATATAGCAATAATTAAAATTCTAATATGCGCGCAGAGTGAATTACAAATGATCTAATTTCTAAATTCTAGATACTATAGACACATGTCTTAGCTATACTCTATGTGAATATTGAGTTTATTTGACGGGCCACAGATTATTATCCATATATTTGCAAATATATGCCGTACCGTAATCGTCCCCGCTACCGGCGCTACCCTCGATTGAGCGGTGCTTCAGCACTTTAAGATGCCATTTTATAGTTCGCCTACCGCCGTATCAGCCCTCCCAGGTCGCCGGCCGACCGGTCACACGGCGTTTCCAAGCGGAACCGTGAGTATGCAATCCCCTTGGGTTAGTATCTTATGGGCTTAATGCGAGTGGAACTGTCGAGCCGGACCAGTCTACTCGGCTAGCAATCGTCCTGCAAGACAACTTTACCTATCATAGGAGAATATCATTTCAAATTCATTGTTAGAGCTAGGAGAATGCATCCGTGTGCAGGCTATGACTGCCTAAGCAGACAGTTTAAGGGATGTGGAAAGGACATTTCATTTGTAAGTTCATAAATTCGGGAAATTTATAAAATAAAACAGCCATTGATTATTCCGTAGCCTATGACCACTGTGTTGTGGACGCTCGTGCCAGCGAAGCATATAATATTGACAGTACAGCAGCATGCTGGTAACTAACTACAGTAGGCCTATTGTAGTTGAATGAACGCTATTGCCTATGCATTTTATATGTTAAGAGGAATCAGTAGCCTCAGGTTCTATGGGTTACTTTCAGCTAATATTAGTTATAATTGCGCTAATAAAAAGTTTCATAGTTCAATCACTTATTAGAAATATTTTAAAAAAATGTTTTAAAACTAACGGACTTAGTTTGTTACAACGACGGTGGCGCCACTCAAAGCGCATCGATCCTGATAGTTTGCCCGGCAAAACCCACTTTCCAGGCAAGGGCTACCAGACGAGGGTATTTCTTATTATTGCATTTAAAAACCAAAAGGATTGTAATTAATCTTATAAACGGACATATAGTTCAGGTTATAATATGGATAAACTTTGCCATAAAATGAATATCGTTCGGCTTAATAGTCATTTAGGTAATCAATATGAAATTGCACTTTTGTGATTTGAGCCCTCCGTCATTTACCTGCAAAATGAAAAGCAAACTACCAACTTTTTCAGCGGTGCAGCACGGTCGCCGGGTGTCTGGCGCCGTTCAAATTTTGTAGCGTTGATGTAAATAATCTAATTAAGTATCTGGTGAAAATACATGTGGCGTATAGACGATTTGTTATACAGTAAGTACAGTTGTATGCAGTAAAATCCTAGAGGCTACTGTCCCTTTAATAGTTTGGAACAATAATTCAGAAATTTACCATTTCTGATTTCATAACCGATGATAACGTTAGCGCAGTAGGCCTACACTGTACAGGCTACAGGTGTATTGTAATTTTGTTGTTTTGTGTGGCGAACCAGCCTGTGTTCCTCGTGTCCGTGCGCCGTGCTGGGTATGTTGTGTGCGTTAGCAAAGGTCTGTTCCCTTGATCGCTAGGTACTTGTACTAAGGCCGACAAGGCTGTGCAACCGATTGTCTGTGCAACCGATTGTGATGTGCGCCCGCAGAGACGAGGAAGAAGATGAAGACTCAGGCTGCAGTTCATACCAGCCATTTTATTTTCTACGCATATGGCCATGCTCTACTCACGTAGACATGGTAACGCGTGATGTGGTAGACTGTAACACATAGAAATTACAAGCTTTAAATTCACACACAAACACAATAATGAAATCAAGTTATACATTACGCAGCAGCACGTTTACATGGTTATCACAGGTACATTGCTAACAAATGGCAACTTTGCATACACAATAAATCTCCATTTCACTCCTAATTCATCCGATAGAACCTTTAGATATTCTGACATATATTACTGGGGTATTCTGCGGCCTACGGCAACACTCCACTACACGTAACACATATTCTGCACCCCACGGCAACGTTCCGCATATATTACCAAGGGTATTCTGATATACACTAATATTCCGACATATATTAGCTTGGGTATTCTGATATCACTGCTACAAACACATTAGCGCGAACCATCCAATTTACTTTCAAAACGCTGAAGCCTTTCCTCAGATACGTCACGGGCCTCACATCAAATTTACATCAACCGTGAACAGGTACCCATTTCCCGGGCTGCAACGAATGCACGACTCTACATCAGACTATATCCAGACTACTTAAACTCAACGGCTACATACAATGAATTAACAATTTATATCAACGAACAGTCATAATATGGCGTACGTACGTATCTTACATAGAAAATTCACACAACTCCAACGCAAGATAACGACAAATACTAACGTATGGCTGACACAATTTTACCATTGAAATATCACGAACATAAATTGTTCTTAAACCAAATATACCGCTATCCGCATTCATATAACAGAAAATAACTCAGGTTCAGAGCGGTTGGACTGGATTAACCAGGAGCACCTGAAAAGGCACCCTCACCGCACGGACACCGCCACGCGAAGAACGCGAAATCAGTTGACCTAAATAAGCAGGACGTCCGGTAGTTGGAGCTACCAGAAAATGCGGAGCAACTAGTGTAACATCGCAAACCAACGCAAACATTTATCGCTGGAGATAACACTCCCCCCACAGAATGGCATAACTAAGTCAACTACAAAGCAAAAACACCAAAACTACACAAGAAAAAACTTAATAATATATGCTTCCCCTATCCGTTATTTCGCTTTCAACGAAATTACCGACGACCGAACCCCCGACAAATAGGTACCTAAACTCAACACGCAGATTCCAACAAGACAATCTTTGTGATTGGCCTTACCAGTTCCGTAGATTTCGTTCTCATGCGAACAGACCTGACATTCCCATCTCTACCTTCGAATGCTTCCACGACAATGCCCAAAGGCCAGAGATTTCTTGGCGTGTGTTCCTCTAAGAGAAGAACGAGATCACCCACAGTGGTATTCGTTTTCCTTTCAGTCCATTTTATGCGTTTCTGCAGTTCAGGAAGGTACATCCTGACCCACTTTATCCAAAACTGGTCAGCTAAATGCTGAACATGTCGCCAACGACGACGGAAAACATCTGACTTATCAAATTTACCCGGGGGGATCGTTGACCCAGCACGTAGAAGTAACAAGTGGTTGGGTGTGAGAGGAGTGGGGTCCCTGGGGTCATCGCTTAATTTTGTAAGTGGTCTTCCATTTATGATTGATTCAACTTCTGCAAACAACGTTTCAAGGATATCATCAGTTAATTTTACGGGACCAACCAAAAACCCTTCCATGACTCTTCTGGCACAACCAATCATGCGTTCCCATACCCCACCCATATGAGAAGCTGCGGGAGGATTGAAATGCCAGTCTATGTTTCTTCGTAAAGCGTACGCCTCGATTTCGTTGCGAGAAAGCTCATTGAGAGCCCTCTTGAGCTCGGCGTTGGCTCCTACAAAATTCGTTCCATTATCCGAATATACCTTGTCTGGGTGACCTCTCCTGGAGATAAATCTACGAAAACCATTAATGAACGACTCTGTCTCCAAACTATACAACATCTCAATGTGAACTGCTCGGGACACGAGACAAGTGAACATGCACCCGTAACGTTTCACTTCTGACCGATTGACTTTGACCAAAAAAGTCCCGAATACATCAATCCCCACATAGGTAAAGGGAGGCTTATCACTATCTACTCTCTCCTGTGGGAGATCGGCCATGATCTGGCATCTGGGTTTAGCAAATAACTTCCTGCAGGTGATATAGGACCGAATAATCCTTTTAATCAATGGTCGAGCTCGCACTATCCAGAACTTTTGTCTAACCAGACCGAGAGTCAACTCAACACCCAGATGTGCTGTATTATGATATTCAGTAGCAATAGCCTTAGCCACAGCATGATTTCCTGGAATGATAACTGGGTTTCTGACTGTCAATTTCGACTCGCTCAACCGTCCACCTACCCTGAGTAAACTATTATCATCAAGGTATGGACACAGATGCTTCAAAGAACTTGATTTCTTGATTTCCCTCCCCTCGGATAACCTTTTAATTTCCTGAGGATAACAACGCTCCAGAGCAGATTTGATTAAATAACGCTCTGCATGCTGAATGTGACCAACAACCAATGAGCCTAATTTTACCGTTTTATGCTTACAGACATCTGCTAACCTGATCCACCATGCAATCGCTCTTTTCATTCTGAACCACCCAGAAAAATGATTTGCCATCAAGTCTACAGGATTCCCACCATGTGAACTACGATCCGTGCCAACATCTGCCACATGACACACTCTAACTGGCTTTCTTTTTAACTCAAGATTATCCGCTGACACGCTCCTTCTGCGACTGGGGTTATCTCATCATCAGCATCTCTTCCCTCTATCATTATCTCATCATCAGCATCTCTTTCCTCATTTCCAATCTTCCACAGTGCATGTATGTTATCAACAATTGGAGCAGACAAAGCACTTACAAAATGTGACACAACTGTACGACCGATCTTACCAACTGGAGATTGACCATTGATACACCAACCAAACAGCGTTCTAGCAGCGAAAGGCTCACCTAGGCCACCTTTCCGTACTT
>NW_014579667.1:8396-28250 GCF_000485595.1 Priapulus caudatus
CTATCATTATCTCATCATCAGCATCTCTTCCGCCTATCATTATCTCATTATCAGCATCTCTTCCCTCTATCATTATCTCATTATCAGCATCTCTTCCCTCTATCATTATCTCATCATCAGCATCTCTTCCCTCTATCATTATCTCATTATCAGCATCTCTTCCCCCTATCATTATCTCATTATCAGCATCTCTTCCCTCTGTCGTTATCTCATTATCAGCGTCTCTTCCCTCTGTCATTATCTCATCATCAGCATCTCTTCTCTCTGTCATTATCTCATCATCAGCATCTCTTCCCTCATTTCCATTCTTCCACAGTGCATGTATGTTATCAACAATTGGAGCAGACAAAGCACTTACAAAATGTGACACAACTGTACGACCGATCTTACCAACTGGAGATTGACCATTGATACACCAACCAAACAGCGTTCTAACAGCGAAAGGCTCACCTCGGCCACCTTTACGTACCTCGAGTAGAATAAGGGCCTCAGTATGATCTTCCCCTATCCACAAATCAACCCCATGTTCGACTTCACAAGATACAATATCAATGTCAACCAAATGCTTATACGCCTTAACATCCAAATGGGCAGATTTCACAGGTATTCTACCAATCACATATACACCAGACATGTCTAAACATTCACCATTACCGGATGACAATGATAAATTCACCATCTGAGATTTCGTTGGAGCTGATTTACACAAAGTACTTAAATGATATGACACTGTCTTTCCTGTCAAGCTTAACTGATTAGCCAAACTACTCGAACAGAAGGAGTTGCTAGCATCTGTATCCAGTAGTGCATTGACTAGGACCTCATTGTTAACCAATACCTGTACAATGGGCATATATGTTTCTCTGTCCGAGGACATACTTGCATTTGACACACTTCTGCTTCGGTTTACCGATACTGACTGATCACCAACATTGTGAATATACATAGTATGTTTCTTTCCAAAACCTGTGACAAAACACACCGATCTTTTCCCACAATTTTGTGCACTATGCCAAGGCAGAAGACAGTTTTCACACAATCTATACTTCTTAACCAGATCTATCTGCTGCTTAACTGACATACGTTTAAACAACTCGCAACGCCACAACCTGTGATATTCACTACACAGAACACAAGCTGGTTGTGGCCTAGCACAATTTGCATTATAGCGCATAGCTGGAGCACTAGCGGAATTACCATTACCACCTGCACTGGCAGTTATAGCATGAGACGTAGAAAATTGGATTCTGGATTTACCTGCGGTTTCCCTTTTAAATGATAAAACCCCATATACCGGATCATTACTCTCTAGAGCCCGTTCTGCAACAAACTTAACCAAATCAGCGAAAGCAGGATAATACCCTTTTGCCCTCTTAATTTTCAGTGCACGATTCTTCCACATTATCCGAACATAGGGCTGCAAGCGATAGACGATATCAAGAATTGTGGACTGTGAGCTGACTTCAGCAAGCATGTTCAACTGATTCAAAATTAACTCTGCATTTCTTAAATCATCGGCCAACTGCTGAACTTCGCTTGGGGACCTGACAGGTTTCTGTCTTTTTAAATCCGAAATGATTCTCTCTGCTACTAAATGAGGGTTTCCAAATCGTTCCTTTAGAATCTGCAAAGCTTGTGTGTAACCTTTGTCCCCACCAATCAACAAACAGCCGCAAATAGCGTCTTTGGCAGGACCTTTGGTATACTGCACCAGGCGGGTTAATTTCACATTAGCGTCCAAACACACTTGATCAATATTAAGTTCGAAAGACTTTATAAATTGGTGATAATGCAAGGTATCCCCATCAAAATACTCTAACTCTACTTTAGGCAGATTCAGAAAAGCAATCAGGTCGCTCGGCAGATCACCGGTCGCAGATCCCTGCTCTAATTCTACCTTCACTGGGCCACTTACATTTCCTGAGGCGGATTTTACCTGTTCCAAAACCTTAATATAATTATCTTGTTCCTTATAGACATAGTAGTAATCTTCGCTATCATCAATATCGGCATCGCGAACAAGAGCATCATGAAAAACATTATGTATCTCGGTAAACTTCTGAAATTGAGTATTTAACGCCAGACACTGTTTATCTATGCAGTCTAACCTGTTTTCTGCCAACAACACAGGGCACGTTTCGCCTTTGTCCTTTCTGATCTTGCTTCGGCCATCTTGAAGTGTAGAACCTGCCTACGTCCGGTTAATCAGGGTGAAATGGAAGGTAGACTCCATGACAGCGTTTTTCTACTGTGATGTGCGCCCGCAGAGACGAGGAAGAAGATGACGACTCAGGCTGCAGTTCATACCAGCCATTTTATTTTCTACGCATATGGCCATGCTCTACTCACGTAGACATGGTAACGCGTGATGGTATAACGCGTGATGTGGTAGACTGTAACACATAGAAATTACAAGCTTTAAATTCACACACAAACACAATAATGAAATCAAGTTATACATTACACAGCAGCACGTTTACATGGGTATCACAGGTACATTGCTAACAAATGGCAACTTTTCATACACAATAAATCTCCATTTCACTCCTATCCGATAGAACCTTTGGATATTCTGACATATATTACTGGGGTACTCTGCGGCCTACGGCAACACTCCACTACACGTAACTGTCATAATGATTACTGAGTTGTCTATCTGTTAGTTAGATATTGGAGAGCCAGGGGAAGCTACGGGAGTTCGTCATGGCGGTTTGTAATCTCGTGTTCAGTTCAGCTACGTTTCTTGAATAAAACGAATCTACATAAGGTTAAATATCTTGTTTGTGTTTACACAATCATGACAGTAACACATTCTGCGCCCCACGGCAACGTTCCGTATATATTACCAAGGGTATTCTGATATACACTAATATTCCGACATATATTAGCTTGGGTATTCTGTTATACACTAATATTCCGACATATATTAACTTGGGTATTCTGATATACGCTAATATTCCGAATTATTGTACAAGTGTTATGGGTGTACCAGTGTTATAGACGATTCGTAAGGCACGTCGGGAGATGCCCGACTGTGTGTAGACACGTGATCGTTTAGATAGTAATGTTCTGAACCTTGCGTTGTGTTATTGTATAATGTCCAAACGGTTGAAAGGAAACCCAGTTCGTTCGTGTTGCATTTCTGCAAGGAAATGTCAGCTTCTCTTTGTCTCCCGTGCGACGTACGACGAGTAACATATCCACTGAATTTTCAAACAGCGACCAATCACGTATACCCCAGACATGTCTAAACTCTCACCATTACCGGATAACAATGATAAATTCACCATCTGAGATTTCGTTGGAGCTGATTTACACAAAGTGTTCAAATGATATGACACTGTCTTTCCTGTCAAGTTTAACTGATTGGCCAAACTACTCGAACAGAATGAGTTGCTAGAACCTGTATCCAGTAGTGCATTGACTAGGACCTTATTGTTAACCAATCCCTGTACAATGGGCATATACGTTTCTCTGTCCGAGGACATACTTGCACTTGACACGCTCCTGCTTGGGTTTACAGATACTGACTGATCACCAACATTGTGAATATACATAGTATGTTTCTTTCCACAACCTGTGACAGAACACACTGATCTTTTCCCACAATTGTGTGCACTATGCCCAGGCAGAAGACAGTTTTCACACAATCTACGCTTCTTAACCAGATCTATACGCTGCTTAACTGACATACGTTTAAACAACTCACAACGCCACAACCTGTGATATCCACTACACAGAGCACAAGCTGGTTGTGGCCTAGCATAATTTACATTATAGCGCATAGCTGTAGCACTAGCTGAATCACCATTAGCACCTGCACTGGCAGACATAGCATGAGACGTAGAAGATTGGACTCTGGGTTTACCTGCGGTTTCCCTTTTAAATGATAACCCCCCATATACCGGATCATTGCTCTATAGAGCCCGTTCGGCAACAAATTTAACCAAATCAGCGAAAGCAGGGTAATACCCGTTTGCCCTCTTAATTTCCAGTGCACGGTTCTTCCACATTATCTGAACATAGGGCTGCAAGCGATAGACGATATCAAGAATTGTGGACTGTGAGCTGACTTCCGCAAGCATGTTCAACTGATTCAAAATTAACTCTGCATTTCTTAAGTCATCGGCCAACTGCTGAACTTCGCTTGGGGGACCTGACAGGTTTCTGTCTTTTTAAATCCGAAATGATTCTCTCTGCTACTAAATGGGGGTTTCCAAATCGTTCCTTCAGAATCTGCAAGGCTTGTGTGTAACCCTTGTCCCCACCAATCAACAAACAGCCGCGGATAGCGTCTTTGGCAGGACCTTTGGTGTACTGCACCAGGCGGGTTAATTTCACATTAGCATCCAGACACACTTGATCGATATTCAATTCGAAAGATTTTATAAACTGATGATAGCGCAAGGTATCCCCATCAAAATACTCTAACTCTACTTTTGACAGATTCAGAAAAGCAATCAGATCGCTCGGCAGCCCACCGGTCGCAGCTCCCTGCTCTAGTTCTACCTTCACTGGGTCACTTACATTAACTGAGGCGGATTTTAACTGCTCCAAAACCTTAATATAATTATCTTGTTCCTTATAGTAGTAATCTTCGCTATCATCAATATCGGCATCGCGAACAAGAGCATCATGAAAAACATTATGTATATCGGTAAACTTCTGAAATTGGGTATTTAACGCCAGACACTGTTTGTCTACGCAGTCTAACCTATTTTCTGCCAACAACTGGCGCGTGTAATTTATCTCTTTCGTCAGGGCACGTTTCGCCTTTGTCCTTTCTGATCTTGCTTCGGCCATCTTGAAGTGTAGATCTTGCCTACGTCCGGTTAATCAGGGTGAAATGGAAGGTAGACTCCATGACAGCGTTTTTCTACTGCGATGTGCGCCCGCCGAGACGAGGAAGAAGATGAAGACTCAGGCTGCAGTTCAACCAGCCATTTTATTTTCTACGCATATGGTAACGCATGATGGTAACGCGTGACGTGGCGTAAGGGTAGACTGTAACACATAGAAATTACAAACCTTAAATTCACACACACAAACACAATAATGAAATCAAGTCGCACATTACATAGGTATCACCGATACACTGTTAACAAATGACAACTTTGCACACGCGATAAGTCTCCATTTCACTCCTAATTCATCCGATAGAACCTTTGGATATTCTGACATATATTACTGGGGTATTCTGCGCCCTACGGCAACATTCCACTACACGTAACACATATTCTGCGCCCCACGACAAACGTTCCGACATATGATACCAGGGGGTATTCTGATACACTCAATATTCCGACATATTATAGCTTGGGTATTTCTGATACCCTAAATATCCAACATATATATCTAGTGCCTTGGGTATCTGATACACTAATATTTGCCGACATATATTTAGCTTGTATTCGATATCCCGGCTACAAACCTTAGCCGCGCAACCGTTCCAAATACTTACAAGACGCTGAAAGCCTTTTCCTCGAATACGTCTCCGCGGGCCCCACATCAATTTTACATCAACAGATTAACAGGTACTTGCATTTTCCCCGGCGCAACGAATACACGAACTCTACATCAGACTATCAATCCAGACCTACTTTAAATCAATCGGCTACATCAAGCATAGCTAATTATCATCAACCGAACAGTCATAATATTCGGTAGTAACGTATCTTACACAACGCCAACACGATAAACGACAAATTACTTGTACCGTACGCTCGACAGCCATTTTACCATTCTGAAATCTCACGAACATAAATTGTCTTACCAAACCAAATATTTAACTAATCTCGCATTCATCACAGAAATAACTCCACTCAGACGTTGACAGGATTCACCGGCAAGCTGACACTGAAAAGCACCCGCTCCCGCACAGCTCCCTGCCACGACAGAACCGGCACCATCCGTTGACCAAATAACGGACCGTCCGGTCTCGAGCTACCAGATAACTGCGGATCGCGCAAAATGCGAGCAACTATGTAAGCACTCGCACAACCAACGCAAACATTTATCGCGAATACCACCATTCTTTGATTATTGACACTTGCCGCGCCATCTCTTGCAACTGCTTTCTATTAGAGCCCCCATCACCCGCGCCTCCCCCACTCTCCCCCCACCACCACCGACTATCCGCCGCTCGAACGCATATCCATGATAACATGTTAATATCGCACGTCACTTAATCGTTTACACACTGTATCTTTTTACTGTACTACCGGTCTAGCAAAGCCTAGCTATTGTTGGGAAATATCATGTAGACGTATATAGCCTAATGTATAATTGTATGAATATGTACTCTTGATGATATCAGATGATATGTAGATTGTGAATGTGTAGAGATATATGATGTGTAATCACGGAGAATGAGTTCGGCGCGGCGGCGCCGGCGTGAGAGCGATGACGTGTAGGGGGGAGTGACTTTTTATAGATGCATGTTTATGATAATTGCTACATTGTGTGTGGGGTCGGGGTTCGCGACGGAGAGAGAGTGGTACGGGGAATGCAAGATAGGGAAGGCAGATTGGAAACGAGTGTAGACGGAGACGGTTGTACGGAGAGTGTATATCAAATAAAGCAAGTGATATATATATTTAGAGTGTTTTGTTTAGTATCAATGAAAGAGTGTCATACATGATGGAACCGGCACAGGCGAGATTAAGATTTCGCAACAGCTATCATAGATTTTAGATCTGTATTAGTAGCATCCTAGATATATGTTCTGAGCGCGAACGCGGTGATGGGAGGGTGCTCTTCATTCGTTTGCCAGTGAGTTTAGCATCAGAACATCTGCCGTTAGGTGAGCGCTGTCGCTCTGCGGCACTTGTTTGGTAATGCTGGAATTTTGGCATATCTTGCCTCTTCACCTTAATTTTTAAAGCAAGATATCATTTCAGAATTACTAATCATAACTTGTAACTATAGACGAATAACCTGTTAAATATGCAATGAGTGCAAATTTGGTGAACTGCTACATGTGACTGAATGAAGTACATACATTTATAGGAAGACAAAAATAGGACAATTATATGAAGAGTAAAATAGTATGTACATACATCCTTTCAGCATATCCAGGGCAGTCCCCAAGATTCCATGGCGGAAACGGTACGTCTTAGTACTGTACTGGTTTTTTACGATCCAGTTCTTCCTGGCCTTACTGAATGCCTGCCTATAAATTGGGTTGCCCTCAGCATCATGAACAAGCGCACGATTAGTGTTTTCGTTGTTGTCCAGGGCTGTTAGTTGTACTCTTGCAAGCATACCATTAAATACAAGTATTTTGTATGTAAGAAGCGGTCAACAAAAGTAATTGATAGTGCTGTCATTGAAAATCGCGATATCGTTGTATGGCAATTTTTGGTCAACCGATGATGCATTGATACACAATGAACCGATATCGATGTAGTTCAGCTGCACGCGTGAACTAACAAAACGTCGGAAATTAACTTCAAAACTAACCTTTTACCAAACAATGCAGTTACATTTTGCTTCTGGAAGTGAAACTTGCATCTAGACAAGGCCCCAGTCGCCTCTCAACATACAAGCTCAAATTGACGTACAGTAAGACTGAACGTCGGAGCTCTAAGCAGTAACCAGTATAATTTTGTACAGCACCGAAAGATAATAAAATACTAACATATAGACCATATTCATTAAATTTTCCATCAACGACAGCACTACTAATTGATCTACTTTTATCACTGGTTAGTCACATACCTTTATACACAAAGTGTATACGCTTTGAGGCGTACTTTAGGTGGAGGCTGTGGTAGACCTCTAGGTGGCCGGTGTGACAGCACTCCGGGAGGTGGCTCATGTCACTCAGTAGCCGCCTGTCCATCACCACCTGACGGAGTAGTTTGTGCGCGGACGACCCTGGTCGCAGATAGCCGGTATTGCTGTCATCAGCCCTCACTTCATGCGCACACCTGTGAAATACTGTGCCATAATTCCAACTGTGTTTGTTGACGACGTGGCACAGTATCGAGATCCACATCTTTCTGCAATGGTGATGATAGAATGTATAGTACCACTTATATTGTGTATCCTAACACTGTTAACACATTCTTGGCAATATGTGTTTGTACGTAAAATAAATTGCCTCACAAGTCAGTGAAGTAAACCGTATGCATAAAACCTTGCATGTTACAACACAACTCGCGTAAAACTCATGCAGTTAGTAAATAACATATAGAAATATATACTTCATGAGGTCCTCATCACCTTCGCAGGAGCAAATAAGTGAAATAATCACGCTCTGCACCCATGGCAGAACCTCGTTGCAGTTTTTCCTTTCCCCTCCGGCTAGGAGTTTTCTCTGAACACCTAAGTCAATAAATCTAAATGAAAAATATGATAAAATAACGATTATTATACTATTCCTAGACAAAAAATTCCTTTGTAGTGATTGGTCCTGTACATACACTTTGCCATGTGCCACACGTCAAACTGATGCGTAATATTTGGAAACTCCTTCCTCAGTACGCATCGGATTGTCACGTGTCTGTCCGTAGCGATGGTCTTGATGTTCAGTGGCTCCTGGACACATCGCTTCACGGTTCTTGTAAAACCTACCGGCTCCAAGTGATGTTGGGAAATATCATGTAGACGTATATAGCCTAATGTATAATTGTATGAATATGTACTCTTGATGATATCAGATGATATGTAGATTGTGAATGTGTAGAGATATATGATGTGTAATCACGGAGAATGAGTTCGGCGCGGCGGCGCCGGCGTGAGAGCGATGACGTGTAGGGGGGAGTGACTTTTTATAGATGCATGTTTATGATAATTGCTACATTGTGTGTGGGGTCGGGGTTCGCGACGGAGAGAGAGTGGTACGGGGAATGCAAGATAGGGAAGGCAGATTGGAAACGAGTGTAGACGGAGACGGTTGTACGGAGAGTGTATATCAAATAAAGCAAGTGATATATATATTTAGAGTGTTTTGTTCAGTATCAATGAAAGAGTGTCATAGATGATGGAACCGGCACAGGCGAGATTAAGATTTCGCAACACTTGGTCCTTCGAGCCGGATCCTCGGAGCTTCTCTAGGCGGCCTGCCATTGCGGCGTCGGCTGAAGCATGCGTGGCGATGCTATCCATGATGATTTGATACAGTTGTTATCCTCTAGCGATCTGGTGTCCTTGTGGCCTGGGTTCGCTGTTGTTTGTTACTTTTTTCTTGTATACCGTTTTCGGAGCCGCGCTCAAGAGTTGCATAAGTTAGTCGCTGTCATCATCCTCGATTCCTCGCCTTGGCTTCAGAGCGTTGGTAACAGCCCTCGCTATCATGTCGGCATTGAAGCCGAGCTTAGAGATACGAGCCAACCGCTCCACCGAGGTATCGCCGAGAGGCGAGGCAGACAACTTGGTGAATCTCTTAAGAACCTTTGTACGAACAGATGTCGGGTGGTTTGATGTGACGTAGTTGTCTGCATTAAATCCAGAGGCTGATATAGCATATTGCCTCGCAGCCTCGTAGAGGTCCGGGAACTTTACCGAGTCTAAGTCTCTCAGCCTCGCTGGATGGAGGGAACGAGTGTACGGCCATTCTGCGGGGCCTATATCTGCTTTCACACGAAGGTAAATCTCCTTAAACCTTTCAGCCTGACCAAGCACTTGTTTAAGGGCAATAGCGCAGCTGACCGCGTCTTCGAGCAGAGTGGCCACCTGCTCGATAGCAACCATACCAGATGAATGATAGATTAAGTCCATTTGCATCATCAGAGCAGATCTGGTGATGTCTTCTTCATTCTCCTTGGAATCTAGAAGACACCTAGCAGCGCATGCTAGCGGGATAATGGAGAGTAGGTCCGGAATGGTCCGTAGGGCCTCCAGCACGTAAGGTCCCAATTCATACGCGCCGACTTGGATGCCGTGCTGGCTAAGGACAGATTGTGCCGCGCTCCAGCGCCTTGCCAGATATGCTACATTTTGGGGTGTTATCGGTTTGGCTAGGTGACAGAGCGCCGCAAAACCTATCTTCAAGCATCCCTCAACTTCCAATTTGGTAATATCGGATTCGGGAGCAGTGTTTACGGTGATGGTGTTCGACACTAGAATTCGGGGAAGTAGTTGCAGAGCAGCAGAGACCACTATCGAGCGAGTACACGCCAACTTCTCCTCGGGAGTTGAGCGCGCATCTGCCAGAACTCGAATATTCTCCTCCTTAGCCGTCCTGAAGTGGGTATAAACCTTCACTATCTCTGTCCCAGGCAGGAGATGAACTAGGTTGATGGGAATGGCGGACATGATGAGCTAGGTGTCTGGTTCACCACCATAGATAAACCACAAGATATTGCCGCAGTGATAGACCTGGACAGATACAGTAATCTAGAAAGGCTATACAGAGTGACAGCCTGGGTCAGGCGCTTTATATTCAATATAAAGAGAAAGAATGACAGTGAGGTAAAGCAGATAGGAATGTTAAAGGTTACAGAATTGGTAGAGGCTGAGAAAGAGTGGTTCAAGTCAGCACAGACAGACTTGAGGAAACAGAGTGAATTTAAGCAACACGTAAGAAGGGAAGGGTTGGTAGAAGAAAGAGGAATCTTGCACTGCAAAGGTAGGTTAGGCAACTCAAATATGGAAATTGAGGCAAAATACCCAGTTGTTTTACCGAAGGCTCACAAGTTGACTGAACTGATTATTAGAGATTGTCACAAGAGAGTGCATCACAGTGGTGTAAGAGCAACATTAGCGGAGGTAAGATCAAAATGTTGGATACCAAAGGGCCGACAAATTGTAAAGAAAGTAGTGGGGAAATGCGTGACGTGTAAAAGGTTAGAGGGAAAAGCCTGTAGTACACCACCAATGGCACCACTGCCTGAGTGTAGAGTAAGGGAAGCCACCGCATTTTCTAAAGGAGGGGTGGATTTTGCGGGACCTCTTTTTATAAAAGGAAAGATAGGAAACATGGAAAAGGTGTACATAGTATTGTATACATGCTGTGTAACAAGAGCAATCTACTTAGACTTAGTAGAAGATTTGACAGCAACAGCCTTCATTCGAAGTTTGCGTAAGTTCGCAGCCAGGAAGGGGACACCAAGCTTAATAGTGTCAGATAATGCGAAAACCTTTCAGGCTGCAGATAAGGTGCTAAGGGAGCTTTATGAGCATCCACGGGTGCAAACTGATTTGGAAGAAAGAAGGATTACGTGGCAGTTTAATTTGGAGAGAGCACCCTGGTGGGGTGGATTTTTTGAGAGGATGGTAGGCAATGTCAAACGATGTCTTAGAAAAGTGCTAGGTAATGCAAAATTGACCTATGATGAGTTACTGACAGTAGTAATTGAAATAGAGCGAACGCTAAATTCTAGACCGCTAACATACGAATACAATCGAAACAATTATGCGTGAGGAGGTATTGAACACCTCTCCTACATTCTTTCCATGGCAGGTGGAGATAAAGTCTATTCCTGACGTATGGGGACAGAGGAGACGAACTACGTGAGAGAATAGTTGCAAACTTTGACAATAAAGTAGCCATTGGAAGAGGGCAGAAAAATATTAGCAGACTACAGAAATTCCACAGTTGTATATGCGCTAAAGGAGGCCACAGCCACAGAGCTGCGAATGTAGAACGGGTGGTAGGGGTGATGAGGGAGACGGGGGAGGAGAGAGGGGTGCGAGCGGGGGAACGATGGGCTGTGTTAAGGGAAAGGTGGAAGAGAGTGGGGTGGTGGGGCGGGGGGGGTGGGGGGGGGGGGGGAGGGGCCCAGGGTGGGGGCAGGCGGCCCGCGCGGGGGGCTACACGCGGCCGGGCCGGGATCCTCTATTTGCTTTCTTGGATTTCTTAATCCATCAATCTACACAAATTCATCAAGACTTATCCTGAAATGCAAGTCTGCAGGGCGGTGGGGGGGGGGGGCCGAGAGGAGTCTACGCCGCGGCGGGGATCGGCGCTGGGGCCGGGGCAGAGGGTGCATGCCTAAGAGGGGTGAAGTAGAGGGGGCGGGCGAGGGGCCGGACGGCGGGGGCGGGGTGGGCGGGGGGGGTGCGGGCGGGGGTGGGGGCCGGTGGAGCGGGGGCGCGGGCGGAGGGCCGAGGGGGGGGGGGGGGGGCCGCGGCCGGGGGTGGGGAGTGGCCAGTCTTGGGGGTGAATCTATGACGTGGATATGCGGCTGCCTACAGGCAAGTCGGGCGGCGGGGGCGCCCCAGAGCAGGGGGCGAGAGGGTCGAGCGCTGATACGCTCAGGGAAGCAAGGGGCCGTGCGAGCAAGCAACGAGGCCGACGTGGGATGGGGCCTAGAGGGCGCTAAAGCAAACTGGCAAGAGGCCCGGTTCTGAGGCGGAAGGGGGGGGTCGTGGGGGGGGGAGGCCAATCGAGAACTGATCAACAAGACTATCTGGTGTGGGTGGCCCTGCAGGGGGGGCGGAGGGGGGGCGCACGCGAGGGCGGGCGATTTGGTGGGGTGAGCCGGGCCGCTGGGCGGGGGGAGCGGGAGGCGCGTGGGGACTTCGGGTAGATCGAGAGCTGATCCGAGGGCTGGAGGGCGAGAGGGTCGAAGGAGCTGATATTATACTCCGTGTTGGGCAGGGTGGTGTAAGGCGAAGCGATGAGCTGATGCCTGAGGATGAGGCAAGGTGGCAAGACTGAGTGCGCGGTGAGGGGGTCCGGAGCAAGGTGCGAGGGCGAGGCGCGGCGGGGCGGCGGCACGCAGGGCGTTGGGGGGGGGTGTCAGCGTTCAGGGTGGGGGGCGGGGCCCACCGGCGGCTCCGAAGCAATCGAGACTCGGATCGCAAGTGCGAGGAGGTAGAGCGAGGGGCCCCACTGATGCGCAGTTTTATCGATCACCAAGAATTCGGAGACTTGGCATCCACTTGGGGAGGGGGAGCGGTTCTGTAATCAACAAAGGTAATGCGAGAGGGGAGCTGATCGCAGATTGATCAACAAGAAGTGCAAGAGAGCCGAGGTTGCTGTTGATTCGTTGGGGGGGGCGAGGTGAGCAATCAAGACTCGCTTCAGACTGATCAACCACCCCGCCGCAACGTAAGTGTGAGTGCCGTGTTTTCCGGCACGCGGCCGGCCCGCGGGGTTGCGGTCTTCTCATCCGCATCCAAGACCACGAGCTTGTCAAGTGCGCGGAAGACTCGCATGTCAAGTGTTTATGATTGTCCATGTGTTGCAGCAGGCGCAGATCAATCGGGTCCGGCCGGTGCACGGTGCGGATATATCAGAAACTATAGGAGGTCGGGGGCGGCTGGGCTGGGCGAGGGTGCGGGGTGTGAGTAGACAGCATAGCCGCGCTCATGAGGCCACAGCGAGTGTTGAACGGAATCCGCTTCACTCGTTGGGTGCAGGTAATATACCCAGCTAGACACATAACGTTTTCGCTAACGATTCTGACCTGCATTTTATTTTGGTTTGGGTTGGATATTAAAAGAAAACCGGCGTTCTAAGAAACGCCGCGCGTTCATGCCACGTTATAATGAAAGTTCTATCTAGTTACTAGAAACACGGTGCTGCACCGAGTGCGGCGTCCTATTAATTACAGAACTATATGTACTAGACGTATACTAGAGTTCCGAGGTGGTGAAATAACCGTTATTTATAAAACTTTGTCGTACCATTAACGAACGTTAGTCAGCGGCCACGTTGACACTAACCAATGTGATAAGTTTAAACCGTTTTTTATCTGAATTAGAAGCCAAACGTTTGCTGCACATAATATATGCACCTATTAGAAGAGCGCAGTAACGCAAGTTTTAGGGTTACTGTGGAGGTTGTAAAAATAAACGTGCCAACCATGCTAATAAACGTTAGCCATGGCATAAACTTGCACTAACAATCTTGGCGTGGAATAACAGTTGATAGACTTCTAGCATACTATATTATCGTTTATTTTATCAAAAAGGCGTTACTAGAGTTTGTCGGAATTGGCGCTATGTATATTATAGCGGCAGCCCGCCGTGTACACCAAGAGGGGAGGCGGAATTTGGGGTAGGAGATCGAGCTTAGGTGAAGGAGGAGGAGGCGAGGAGGGGAGGAGGAGGCAGTGAGAGATATAGGGAAGGTCGAAAAGGGGATGTGGAGCGAGGGATGGGCGGAAGTGGAGAAGGTGGTGATGGGATGATCAGAGGAGGGCGGAAAAACGAAACCTGGGGAACTGTAGGTGCGGTGCGGTGGCGAAGTCTAGTACGCGTATAGGTACACTGCTACGCGCGGCCCTGTAGCATCTCTGTATATATGCATGGGTATTACTCTTTCTAGTATAAAGCATTGAAATAACGTTCTAAAACAGCATGTTTATATATTACATAGTATCTAGGGCAAACAACGAAACAAGCTGCAAACCATAGCCAGCGCGCACGTACAGCCCGATGTCTCTGATTGACTAGCGAAAAAAAAACGTCTCACCGCCTACCGGGTACGGTAGCGCCGTATCCTTAAATGTCTGCGCAGACTTACGGGTAGCAGGTAGTCGCATGGCGTGCTTTCGGCCACAAAATAATGCCGTTGGAATTAAATTCACAGATTAAGTAAATCTCTAGCCTAATAATTTAATAAATTAATTATTTAATTATCTAATTTATTACTTAGCCTAGGCCTAGCACTAGTTTGTTTGGGATTGATTGTCAGTTCAGACGCGAAAATATCTGAAAGACAAAAAGGTTATAGCAACGCATAGATTGTGTATCTGTTTATATACACGTATATAAGCCGAGTCTGTTTATAGTAAACAGTTGATAAGCTCTCATAAATTATAGACAATTGTGGGCATTTCTATGAAGATAAGCATGGAAATTTCTAGCCATAGTTAGTATATAGTCACCATGATGTTTATTTCAGCATGTGGGGGAAGTCAGATTTGACCTCTGAGGACCGTGAGAGGTCCAAATTCCAAGGATGCCACCAGTGCCAGGCGCGGTGCCTTGTCAATGTTCAAACGGCGGGCTTAGAGTTGTTGGAACAAAGCAGGCGTAGAAAAACATTTAAGGTGTCGATTCCAACTAATTGGGGATGACTATTCATTTGGTGATAACTTTGAGATCGCTAAAGGAAGCTCAAGGACAATGCATTTAGGCCAATGGTCAATGGGCAAAATTTAGCCAAAAAATAGAAATCGTTTGAAATTTTCGCAAAATTAAAACACTTAGAGATGATAATTTCAAAATAATCTTAAAGCCCACCCGTTCGCATATATTTTGATGGATCATTTTCAAGTTGCCTAGCAACTTGGAACCGCTGGCCAGATTCCTGGTCGCTTGCTGTTGACCCAACGCACTGTATGCTCTGCTAAGGAAAGTCGCAGTGGACCTCGCGCAGCACACTGCACGGTAAGAGGATCACTTTGTGACAGATGTTCGGGTGGTTCTACACATCGAGATGGTTAATGTTGAAGTTGCGGCTGGGAGATGGCTGGAAGAACAGTGGTGTGGACGAACGCCCTGGTACAGGCTGACATTGCAGAGTTCCGCGGAACAGCAAATTCTTATAATACATGCCAGGGCATGTCATCCAGATCCACGCCATGTAGCACCAAGTAACAGCTGCAAGCCTTTATACGACTGCCTCCAACAAGCTTACAATGAAGACTGCGAGCGATCTGATCGATACTGATGGCCATGTACGCAGATAGTGCCGTCTTTGAGAGTGGGTGCCTAGGCAGGCGCAGCGCGGACTTTAGCTACTGGGCATAGAGGCCTGTCATTGTGCTCTCGTGCTGCTGTACAATAAGGGTCACTTCGTGCAAGGTAACGTTCAATCTGTGAAGCAGTGAAATCCGCTGACGCAGATCATGCTCGCTGGATGTTGGGTGGCCGCTAGATCCAACACGCACTACTCCAGGTGGCTTCCGTACACATCCGTGACATGACGCATGCTTGCTGAAAAACACCCGAGATGTCCTAAGCAGAATTCAAGTCTGGAAAACTTCGTGTGCACAAAACCCGAGCAAGCAAGTTTCCTGCTATGGCACTTGACCAAGTCCTGAGCACAGCAATGCAAATGGTGAAAGTTCTGGTGGGCTATCAAGACTGACAGGCAATCCAGGAGCACTGCAGACGCTGGATGGTAGCAAGGCCAGAAATTGCCAGGATTAGCTACGAGGAGTTTGAGAAACAAGAACAACAGGGCCATACAAGCAACAGGGTGAGGCTGTTGACAGCGTGAGACAGCCCTCAAAGCCGGGGCGGACCGACGTAGCTAAGCCTGGTGAGTGGCAAGCAGATCCTGAAGGAGGTTAAGGCACTTGTGACAGTGCTGAAAAAGATGGTGGAATTTCCTATTCTAAATCAGAGCCCAAAGACCTAGCTGGAGTTATTAACCACAAGGGACAATCATGGACAGGGGCCAAGTGGCTGAAACTGTGAAGAAAGATTGAGACCCACCTTAGAGTAAGAAGCAGATACACAAGTTTGTGACAGAAAGGTTAGAACAGTTGTACCACCACCCTGTCAGCACAGACACTGGCGAAGAGAGCGGGGAAGGTTTGCCACTTTTCAGAAGCCACCGGTCAAGATTAAGTCAAAAGCAGAAAGGCAACAGCTTCGCTGCACTGAAGAGTGCTGTGGTCTCTTTTCGAGGCGTACATCTCCCTGTCAAACTCGACGATGAAGACATGCAACATTTTCTTCTCCCTATGGAAACCTAGGCAAGGCCGCCAGCTCTGTCAACTAGAGGAAACATGCGTTGGGGTTGAAGCGCAGGAGTGCGGGGGACTTCGCTGCCTGGAATGCAGATTGCTCGAAAACAATAGTGTGGCTGTGGGCTGATGCAACAATTGTTCGATGGTGCAGCTGTGTTCAGAAATGCTAAATCCTGGACATCAAGCAACATTTAAAGAGTATGCAAAAAGAGTGTTTGCACGCATAACATTTCTCTGCGACACTCGAGAAATGGCACGGCCGCATCCGACGGCTTTTGTCTGGGATGTATCACCTACCTGACCAGGCCTGAAAGGCCCTCACTCAGGACAGCACTAAGGGAGAAGGGCGAGTGGGGCGAGGAAACAGGGATGTGCGCCTTAACATCGGGCTACGTGACTGCCGAAACATAGACTCGGGAAGAAGTTCCTTGCGAGTCATGAGGAACAAACCCCGAATTATTTGCTTGCCTTGTCACGGCGAGGCTGGTTGGCGACATTCATTTGGGGCTGGAGGCGAGGAGAGCAGGAGGAGACGGTAGGGCTAACAGTTGGAGGAAGGCGGCGCCCATGTGTCTCCGTGTGTCGAGGTCATGCCATGTGGGGGCCGCTGGGCCATGCGGCAGCAAGAAAGAGGCGTGACCCGCTTGGGGTCCCGAGCGTGGGGTCGGCGGTGTGGCAGATGGGGGCGTGGGCAAAAGGGTGACCGGCATACGTAGGCGCAGGTTGAGGTGGACGTGGGAGTGGTGGTGGTACTGCTGTGGGCTTGCAGGTGGGGTCTGGGGCAGGGAGGGATAAGCTCCTCGATCGGGACTGTTGGGTGGCGCGTTTGTGGTGGGGGGCTCAAGCGGTGGGTCGGGCGGGGGCGTCAGCGCGATAGCCTGTTACGGGAAATGCTTGCCACAAGGTGAAATCCAGGACACCCAGTGTCGTCAACTCTTCCGGCAGTCTTCAGCGCTTTCACCAGATGTGCACAGGCTCGTAGTCTGCGATTCGCTGGCCGAAGAAAGACAGACTGCCTGGGACTTGGAAGTCTTTCACGAGCCGTCAGCTGTCCAGTGATACCCTATGCGACTGGCCGGAGGTGAGGTCGAGTCGAAGGGATCATGTTATTGCTGAGAGCGTTGTTGGTGGGTGCTGGGCTGGTGAGTACCGAAAGCCAGTGAGAACACGGGAGCGTGCACTGATGCCGAGAAGCAGCTCTTCAACACAGAACGCGTCTCAGGAACTCTAGAGGAAAGATCCTGCCAAGACCGCAGCGCCACCGGGCGGACTCAAGCGCTGCTTGACCTGTACGGCGGAGATCGGCACTCCAGACTGTTGGAACCAGGTCACCGTGGTGTCATCGGAATGCGCAGCAGAGTTCGCAGAACGCATCGCTGAATCTGGCGGGGCTGGCTGGACCAAGAGTGAAACCACTTGGGTGGCAGCCTCTTTGAGCGCACTCTCGCCTAAGGGCATAGAAGCAGCCTGAAATCGGTGGCCATGAATTGATCGCACTCTGTGCGCTGCGAGAATAGCATGGCGAGCTGGGGACGCTGGCAAGTCGTGCCAAAGGCTGGCTGCTGTGGCTGGCGGTGCTGATGTGCTGGTTGGCATAGCTTGCTGTGTGACTGTGCTGTGTGTGTTCTGGTTCGCTGTTGTTTGAAAACCAGGTTACCAGATGTGAGGATATTTTTACTTTTTGAACGTGAAGTCGACCTTGACCATGTGGCCTAAATGCCCTGTCCTTGGAGTTCTAGCGATCTCAAGAAGGTATTCACCCAAAGTGAATTTGGTCAGCCCCCGATTCGTTGGAACGACACCCCCGGATTAAATGGTGGTTTCTAGACGCTGTTGTGGTTCGCGGAAAATGTGAAGCGCGTTCTTGGAACCATTTAAAGACTACGGATGGACTGGCGGGCCCGGCGCATCTTGTGGAGAGTTTGACCGTCGAACATCCCTCGACCGTTGTGGGTCTTCAGAGGTCAGAGGTCTGAACTTCCGCTGCCACATCTTAAAATAGAACAGCCATCCATGGTATAGTACTAAGCGTATGCTAGAAATTCAATGGCTTTTTCTGCATAAAATAGGCGAGCAATTGTTGTGGTACGGGCTGCACGAACTATTATACGTTAGTAGTTTTTAGGCTCCGGAGAGAGTCAGGCCATTGCATTCTGAAGTAAGAGGCGTAGAGTGGGCGGCTGGTCAGCGCGGTCTAAGTGGCTTGAAGGCGAGCGAGTTGGGGGATCAGCGCCGTCGGCGGGTGGGATGGAGGGGCGGCGGGCCGGGGGGACGCACGCAAGGGGGGCGGGGTGGGCGGCGCGGTGGAGTGAGGGTGGGGGTTGGCGGTTACATGTAACGGAGGGGTATATCCGCGGGTCGGGGCACATGGACACCGTGTTGCGGCGGTGCGCCCTGGATGTTAGGCGAGGGGGCGGGGGGGGTGTGACGTGCCCGGGCCGGTGGGAGGGAGGGCGGGGGTGGGCTTTGGGGGGGGGTTGGGCGGCGGTATGATCTCTGCTTTATTTGCACGCCCGTTGTTGGGCAACGTTATGGCGGCCGGATCAGGTCGAATCTTCTATTGCCGCGCCGTGGCGGGGGTGGAGTGTGTGAGCGGTGTTTGCGACATCTTTCGTGGGCACAGGTTGGGTAGTTGCGGGTGGGTAGACGAGAGTGAGGAGTGGGCCGTCTGGCGATAGTTTGTTCACATTGTGAGTGAGTGAGCGCGTAGAGAGGTCCTTATCTCTTTGCTATTTGATCGTTACGTAATCAATCTTAACTTCATGCTTGTAATCAATCTATTCATCTGTACCTAATTTCTCATTAAGCTATCTATTATTTTGTTTCCCCTCTATTCTTATAATCCAAATCTAACTCTTTACTCGCTATTTCTTATTATTGGTCCATCTATTATTTTTCCTTATTTCTTATTACACTTCAACCTCAAGTTTATCATGTCCTTATTTCTTCATAAAGCATCATAAATCTATCCTGCTTTCACCATTCTGATCCTTATGAAGTCAGCTCATTTACGTCTTTTTTTATTGCCTTCATAGATTGCTGTAAATTTTTGTAAGGTAGCTGCTCTGAGGAGGGGCCAACAAAGCCTGCTGTCCCGAGACAAGCAAGGAGACAAGAGTCAAATACTTGTGTGCTTAAGGATATGGACTTGTATGAAAAGAGTTCGAAACTGGAGGCTTTCCTGGATCTATCCAGTGTCTAAGGCCAACAACATCCGCAAATCCCGTCGCTTCGGCATGGGTAGTTCTCTGCTGCC
>NW_014579668.1:0-768 GCF_000485595.1 Priapulus caudatus
TTCTCTTTCTCGCTCCCCCTTTCTCTTTCTCGCTCCCCCTCTTCCTCTCTCGCCTTTCTCTCTCTCCTTTTCTCTATACCTGTCTGCTTAATCATGGATCCGCTCTCGTTCTCTATCGCCCTTCCTCGTCTCCTCCCAGCCACCCCCTATCTTCTCGTCTCCTCCCAGCCACCCCCTATCTTCTCGTCTCTCCCAGCCACCCCCTATCTTCTGGTCTCCTCCCTGGCACGCCCTATCTTCTCCTCTCCTCCCAGCCACCCCCTATCTTCTCGTCTCCTCCCAGCCACCCCCTATCTTCTCGTCTCTTCCCAGCCACCCCCTATCTTCTCGTCTCCTCCCTGCCACCCCCTATCTTCTCGTCTCCTCCCAGCCACCCCCTATCTTCCTCGTCTCCTCCCTGCCACCCCCTATCTTCTCGTCACCTCCCAGCCACCCCCTATCTTCTCGTCTCCTCCCAGCCACCCACTATGAACTGTAGGCGGTATATATATGGAACAGCTGCCGGATCTATATACTTTCCGTCTACTTATTCACTATCATTTATTTATGACCCGTGCTATAATCCGGTGGCAGTGAGTCGTGTCGAATTCAGTAGCCGTGGCGGCAACCGTAGTAGCAGCAATAGTAGTAAGCAGCAGCAGTAGCGGCATCAGCAGCAGCAGCAGCAGCAGCAGCAGCAGCAGCAGCAGCACACCACCAACAGCAGCAGTAGCAGGAGCAGCCAGGGGGAGGATGGTAGGGGGAAGGGGAGAGACCAGTGGGGAAGAT
>NW_014579668.1:793-5914 GCF_000485595.1 Priapulus caudatus
TCGCACCTATCTTTCCTTGATGATCATTTCACAGGTGTAAAACAATGTTCGCACCTATCTTTCCTTGATGATTATCTCACAGGTGTAAAACAATGTTCGCACCTATCTTTCCTTGATGATTGTCTCACAGGTGTAAAACAATGTTCTCACCTATCTTTCCTTGATGATTATGTCACAGGTGTAAAACAATGTTTTCACCTATCTTTCCTTGATGATTATCTCACAGGTGTAAAACAATGTTCTCACCTATCTTTCCTTGATGATCATCTCACAGGTGTAAAACAATGTTCTCACCTATCTTTCCTTGATGATCATCTCACAGGTGTAAAACAATGTTCTCACCTATCTTTCTGTGATCTTTTCACAGGTGTAAGGCACTACGTATTTTACCTGTCGTTCTCTGCTCCTCTCCCAGGGATATTGCACTACGTTTTATATATATACACCTGCGCATGACGTACGGTCTAACAGAACACAACAATGGTTTCATTTTACATCTGTTTTTTTGTCACTGGTTCTCAGCAATTGTTTTTCACGTATCATTGTATCAACAAAAGCTAATAATACAAAAGCTAATAATACAAAATTAGTATATAGGTATTAATAGTTCTTTGTGTACTGAACCACAGCTATCGGTGATATTATCCTGATATTGTCACATCTATTCCTCTAGTCCTGCCACAGAAATTTCAAAGGCTTTCATCGTCTGCTTGCTTCACAGGTACTTCACAGGTACTTCACAGGTAGCAGTGTTTCGTTTGCCTGAGTGTTGTCTGCTTGTTGTTGTGAGCGCGGTTACGGGTTTTTTCTCCGTAGCGCTGGAACCTAGCGCCACTCAGTTCATTCTGTTCTCTCTCTCTCTCGCTCGTTCTCTCTCTCTCGCTCGTCCTCTCTCTCTCTCCTCCTATGTTTCTCGCTATTGTTGTATGATAACCGATCAATGTGTGTTGCCGTTGCCTAGTGCCGAAATGTTGGGTGCAGTTGTTCTCGTTCGGACGCGCGGGCGCCACACACATACGGCAGGCGTGTGGGGGTGGTGCGCAGGCAGGCAGGCAGGCAGGGGTGTGGGGGTGGTGCGCAGACAGGTAGGGGTGTGGGGGTGGTGCGCAGGAAGGTAGGGGTGTGGGGGTGGTGCGCAGGTAGGCAGGGGTGTTGTGGGGGTGGGTGCGCAGCAGGCAGGGGTGTGGGGGTGGTGCGGCAGGAGGCAGGGTGTGGGGGTGGTGCGGCAGGCAGGCAGGGGTGTGGGGTGGTGCGCAGTTTGTGGTGGTCAGGCAGGGGTGTGGGGTGGTGCGCAAGGCAGGCAGGGGTGTGGGTGGTTTCGGCAGCAGTGGCAGGCAGGGGTGTGTTGGCGCAGGCAGGCAGGGTGTGGGGGTGGTGCGCAGGTAGGGCAGGGGTGGTCGGGTGGTACGCAGGCAGGCAGGCAGGCAGGCAGGCAGGCAGGCAGGCAGGCAGGGAGTGTGGGGTGGTGGCGCAGGTAGGCGCCAGGCAGGGGTATGGGGTGGTGCGTAGGCTTGGCAGGGTGCGGGGGGTGGTGCGCAAGTAGACAGACAGGCAAGGGGTGCGGGGTGGTTGCGGCAGGTAGCAGGGGTGTGGGGTGGTACCTCAGGCAGGCAGCACCAGGCAGGAGTTCAGTGTGGCCAAACAGAGAAGGGGAGAAATCCTTGGAGACAGAGCAGGGGAAGGCAGGAGCGACGAGGATAACTAGTGAAGGCGTTGGAGGGACGAAGGGAGGAAGAAGTGTCGCAGAGAAGGAAGGGAGGTATGGGAACTATAACAGATGGATTTTATATAAGAGGCTGGGAAAACGGACGGATATATATCTCGTATAGTTTTTCAAATGGGCGGGTCGATTGTGTAAATGTCAAACCAATTATACATCTTTCGTGGAAATGGTTAGCTAGAACTGTTTATGCAAATATATACTGCTGATGGTGCTGCTGCTACTGCTGCTGCTGCTACTGTAAGGGGCTGATGCTGGCTGCTGCTGGCTACTTGCTGGGCTGCTGCTACTGGCTGCGTGATGGGCTTGCTGCTCGCTGCTACCTGCTGGCTACGCTGCTGCTTACTACTGCTATTTCTGATACGGCCTGCTAGCTGCTTCTGCTTACTGCTGCCTGGGGTGCCTGCTGCTAACTACTACTACTGCTGCTGCTGCTACTACTTAGTGCTGCTCTAGCTGGGGCTGCTGCTATCACTGCTACTGCTGGCTGCTGCTGCTGGGCTGCTGCTACATGCCTGGGGCTGCTGCTACTACTACTACTACTACTGCCTGCTGCTGGCTGCTGGTGTGGGTGGTGTGTAGTGCTAGCTGCTGTGCTACTGGCTCACTGCTACTGCTACTCTACTAGTGCTGCTGCTGCTGGCTGCCACTGCACTGCTGCTGCTACTGCTACTACTATAGCTGCTGCTGCTGCTGCGCTCTGACTGCTACTACTGCTGCTGCTGCTGCTGCTACTTGCTGGCTACTACTACTAATACTACTAACCTATGATGCTGCTGCTATTACTGCTGCTGCTACTACTGACTCTGCTCGCTGCTACTGCTACTGCTACTGGCTACTACTACTAGTGCTGGCTGCTGGCTGTTGCTGCTGCCTGCTGCTGCCAGCTGCTAACCTGCTGCTGCTACTCGCTACTACTACTACTGCTGCTGCTACTACTGCTGACTGCCTAGCTGCTAGCTACTACTACTAAACTGCTGCTTCGCTGCTGCTACTGGCTACTGCTACTACTACTACTACTACTGCTGCTGCTGGCTGCTACTGTCTTTACTGCTGACTGCTACTACTACTAGTGGCTGCTGCTGGCTGTTGGCCTGGGCTGCTGCTGCTGTACTACTGGCTACTGCTCTACTAACTACTGCTTGCTGCTGCTACTACTAGCTATACTATCTACTACTACTACTACTACTACTACTACTACTGATGCTGCTTGCTACTACTACTTACTACTGATGCGCTGCTATTGGGCCGCTGCTCGGCCTGCAGTCCCTCTCCCGCTGCTATTGATACGTGAATCGTGTGGGTACACACGGTGGACGTTCACGCAGCGAGAGAGGGCAGCGCAGAGCTGTGAAAGCAAATATTTGCGACTCTCCCGCGATTGATAATCCGTCTAATATTAACCAGCACACCGCCATGCCCGTCGGCATCATGTTCCCGTGTAGCGTATAGTCCCCTATACTAGCTAGCGCGGCCCTGCTGCCAGAGTAGTGGCGATATGTGATTGCATTGATAGCGAGAGAGGAAGTCAGCTTGGGTGAATAAGAAGGGTGGGTAGGGAGAGGGGGAGGGTGGAGGCCAGTAGGGAGGAGGGTGCTAGATAGAGGGTGGTAGGGAGCGAGGGGGAGGTGGCGGCCAGTAGGGAGGAGGGTGGGCTAGATAGAGGGTGGGTAGGGAGGAGGCGGGAGGGTGGAGGCCAGTAAGGGAGGAGGTGGCTAGATAGAGGTGGGTAGGGAGGAGGGGAGGGTGGAGGCCAGTAGGGAGGAGGGTGGGCTAGATAGAGGGTGGTAGGGACGGAGGGGAGGGTGGAGGCCAGGAAGGGGGGGGTCGAACGCTAGATAGATGGTGAATAGGGAGGAAGGGGGAGGGTGAGGGCGCCGCAATGAATGTTCCTCTATAGCCTAGTGCCAGCCCTGCTGGCAAGAGTAGCGGCGATAGTGTGATTGCAATTGATAGCGAGAGAGGAAGTCAAGCTGGGTTGATAAGAGGGTGGGTAGGGAGGAGGGAGGGGAGGGTGGAGGCCAGGAAGGGCGGGGGGACGCTAGATTAAGAGGGTGAATAGGGGGAGGGGAGGGGAGGCCAGGAAGGGGGGGGACGGCTAGATAGAGGTGAAATAGGGAGAGCAGAGGGGGAGGTCGGGCAGGAAGGGGGCGGCTAAGATAGAGGTGAATAGGGAGGAGCAGAGGGAGGTTCAGGAAAGGGGAGGAGCGGCTAGATAGATGGTGAATAGGGAGGAGGGGCGGGCAGAAGGGGAGGTCCAGGAAGGGGGAGGACGGCTAGATAGAGGGTGAGTAGGGAGGAGGGGGAGGTGGAGGGCCACGTAGGGAGGAGGGTGTGCTTAGATAGAGGGTGGGTAGGGAGGAGGGAGGGTGGAGGGCCAGTAGGGAGGAGGGTGGCTAGATAGAGGTGGGTAGGGAGGAGGGGAGGGTGGAGGCCAAGGAAGGGGGGGGACGGCTAGATAGAGGTGAATAGGGAGGAGGGTGGTTGATATAGAACTGCTAGGGAGGAGGTGGTGCGATGAGGGCCAGTAAGAGGAAGGGTGGGTGACGGACGCTAGTAGGGATCTCTACTAGGGCATCAGAGGGAAGAGGGAGTGGAGTGTGGAGGAATTGAATATGGAAGATCCAGTGGTGGGCAATGGAAATTGACTACGTAGGGACAGGATGGGCCGAAGGAGGTTGGCAGTGAATAGGATTCNTGATATAGAACTGCTAGGGAGGAGGGTGGTCGATGGAGGGCCAGTAAGAGGAAGGGTGGGTGACGGACGGCTAGTAGGGATCTCTACTAGGGATCAGAGGGGAAGAGGGAGTGAGTGTGGAGGAATTGAATGATGGAAGATCATGGTGGGCAATGGAAACTCCCACCCACAATCCTACTCTCCCACCCACAATCCTACTCTCCCACCCACAATCCTACTCTCCCATCCACAATCCTACTCTCCCACCCACAATCCTACTCTCCCATCCACAATCCTACTCTCCCACCCACAATCCTACTCTCCCACCCACAATCCTACTCTCCCACCCACAATCCTACTCTCCCACCCACAATCCTACTCTCTCACCCACAATCCTACTCTCCCACCTAGAATCCTATTCACTGCACCTGCCTTCGGCCCATCCTTCCCTACGTAGTCAAAGTAGGATTGTGGGTGGGAGAGTAGGATTGTGAATGGGAGAGTAGGATTGTGGGTGGGAGAGCAGTAGTAATGGCAGAGTGCTGCTGCTGATGTAAACAATTTAACAACGAGGTCGGCGTTTTACAATAATATACACTTTATTTATTTTCGTCACCACATGTATGCGAATCGTTCTGCACACACAGCTATACATATACAATAGTCACACAGGTCCAATTAAATATATATATATATATATATATATATATATATATATATATAT
>NW_014579668.1:7004-11255 GCF_000485595.1 Priapulus caudatus
GAAGTACCTGTGAAGTACCTGTGAAGCAAGCAGACGATGAAAGCCTTTGAAACTTCTGTGGCAGGACTAGAGGAATAGATGTGACAATATCACTATCAGGATAATATCACCGATAGCTGTGGTTCAGTAACATGACACAAAGAACTATTAATACCTATATACTAATTTTGTATTATTAGCTTTTGTATTATTATTATTATTATTATTTTGTATTATTAGCTTTTGTTGATACAATGATAGGTGAAAAACAATTGCTGGAAACCAGTGACAAAAAAACAGATGTAAAATGAAACCATTGTTGTGTTCTGTTAGACCGTACGTCATGCGCAGGTGTAAAACGTAGTGCAATATACCTGGGAGAGGAGCAGAGAACGACAGGTAAAATACGTATAGTGCCTTACACCTGTGGCAAAGATCACGAAAGATAGGTGAGCAACATGTGTTTTACACTGCATGTGAGATGAATCATCAAGGAAAGCGCATAAGGTGAGAACATTGTTTGCACCGGTGAGGTGAATCATCAAGGAAAGATAGTGAGCCGACATTTTTTACACACTGCTGAGATAATCATCAAGAAAGATAGCGTGAAAACATTGTTTTACACCTGTGGACATAATCATCAAGGAAAGATAGTTGAGAACATTGTTTACACCTGCTGAGATGATCATCAAGGGAAAAGATAAGTGAGACATTGTTTTACACCCTGTGAGATGATCATCAAGCGGAAAGATAGCGAGAGAACATTCGTTTATACACCTGTGCAGATGATCATCAAGGAAAGATAGATGAGAACATTGTTTTACGCCTTGTGAGATGATTCATCAAGGAAAGATAGGCTGGACATTGTTTTACAACCTGTGACGAATAGAATCATCAAGGCAAAGAGTAGTGAGAACATTGTTTTACACCTGTGAGAATTGATCATCAAGGAAAGACAATAGTGTAGAGAACATGTTTTACAACCTGTGAGATGATCATCAAGGAAAGATAGCGTGGCAACATCTGTTTTTACACCTGTGAGATAGATCATCCAAGGAAAGATAGGTGAGAACATTGTTTTACACCTGTGAGATGATCATCCATAGAAAGATAAGGGAAACTCTGTTTTACAACCTGTGAGAAATGATCATCAAGGAAGCATAGGTGAGAACATTGTTTAACCTGCTGAGATGATCATCAAGCGAAAGATAGGTGAGAACATTTGTTTTACGCCTGTGGAGACAATCACAAGGAAACAGATAGCAGTGAGAACATTGTTTTCACACCTGTGAGAATGATCATCAAGCGAAAGCATAGGTGAGAACATTGTTTTACGCCTGTGAGACAATCAGTCAAGGGAAAGACATAGCGTTGAAGAACTATTGTATTTACACTGGTGAGTATGATCCATCAAGCGAAAGATAGGTGCAGGAACCATTTGTTTTGACACCTGGTGGACAATCCATCAAGAAAGGATAGTCGTGCGGAACATTGTTTTACACCTGTGTGAGCATGTTCCAGCTGACAGACACGTGAAAACATTGTGGTTTACACCTGTGAGATAATCAGAGAAAGACAGATGTGTCACGACTAGTGTTTTCCACACACATAGCAGCAGCTGATGAAGTACAGAGCATCTGTGAATCCCTCACCTGGCACCACATCCACGAACGCAGCGAGTGATGAAGCAGCATCGACGAGAAGCACTAGACATCCTCAGCCTCCGTACCAACCGGCCGCAGGCACCGGGACGCCATCGCTGCCGTGAATAATTACCGATTCGGACCGAGTCGCCGGTAATTACATTACATTAATTTCAATCCAATTATTCATTCACTTAGTCAGCAAATTAATAATTAACAAATTATCAATTTGATCATTAATCGAGTAATTAACCCATCATTAATTTCAGTAATTAATTGAGTAATTAACCCAATCACCCCCAGCCATCGAGCTCGGCTCTGTGCATGTCTCGCGTCCGCCCGGCCGCCATGTTCGTCGCAGGCCGGCGATGCCGCCACGCCTGCGGCAGGCGGGCGGTCGGCGCTTGCTACGGACCGGACGCAGGGCCGGCGTATTCGCCATCGCGGCGACGGCGGCGCTTGCTGCCGCTGCGGGATGGCGGATGACTGATCACGCGCCGCCCGACGCCGTACCACACGCTCCCCGCCCGCCGCCCTGCGTCGTTGCCGCGGCCACACCCTGCCGTCGCCGCGCTGCGTCTACCGCGATTGCTGAGGCCCAGCCCTGCCGCCTCCGCCTGTCATTAGTCGCGCCCCGCAGCGGCGGCGGCGGCCTCGACGAGTGCGGCGCGGGCGGCCAGTGGATGACGCGCCGCAGCGGCGCCCCCTGGGTGACGACCACGGGTGGCGCCCCCTGGACAGCGACGGCGCCGTCGCCGCGGCCGGGCGAGTTCTTCTGGGCACCGGCACCTGCATCAAACTGGCCGGCGATGCAGAGCGACGGCGGCGCCCCCTGGGGGGCGGCGTCGCCGGGTGACGCAGCGACGCTCGCTTACTCCCGGCCGCCCGGCAGCCCGGGAGCCGCCATCTCCGTCGCCCACGGCGCCCTCTACCCCGCGTACGCTCCCTCGCCGCAGACGCTGGCGCCACCTAGCTACCAGGCGGTGATGTCGGCGGCGCCGTCCGCCCCCGACCTCGGCGGCGACGGGTGGGAGGCTGCGACGACGGAGAGGGGGAGGGAGGAGGAGGGCGGAGGGAGGGCGGGGGGAGGCACGCCCCCGCCCGCATACGACAAGGTGTGCGGCATCGACGCGAAGCGGTGAAGCGGGGGCGTCGCCCGTGGGGACGGCTCCCCAGCAGCATCCTCCCGCGATGGAAGCCACTCGGCAGCCTCCGTACCGAGGCGAGACCGAGCAGATGCCACTGACAGCCGGGAAGGCGAGAACTATATAGAGACTAACTCGCAGATGCTGAAGCCAGACTGGCAGCAGTAACCATGACAACGGGACGCTGACGGATGCTGAAGCCAGACTGGCAGCGGTAACCGTGACAACAGGATGCGAGCCCTCGTCCGTCGGCCCCTGACCCCCTTCACCGCGGAATCTGCGTGAATAATAGGAATCTGCAGGAAACAGTCATGTGTGAGCAGGGAGCGACGCTGTGATTGCACGCTCGTTGAACGCTCGCCATCTTAGGTCACGTGGCGCGAGGTCACGTGACACAGAGAACCAATAGCACATCTCGCTGTTGTGTGTGCGACAGAACTTGACGCTAGGTGGCGCAACGATGTTCGCGGGCGAGATCTAGAGCCAATAGGACTTCAGGCAGTGACGCATGCCTGACCTTGGTTCGCCCAAGATTGTGTTATTACAAATTTTTAACACGAGCAGCGGCGAATTACTCGCTTATTTTTCTTTCCCGCGTCAAAAAAAAAATCTTGTTGTGCATCACATCTTTGAATGGGGAAAGGTCTCTCGGAGAATCTAAGAATAGATCGAAAGTGTGAAACGTATTTATGAACGGAGCAGTATTGTTTTCAGTATAAGCATGGCGCGCCCGCATGCACACACGCACGCACGCACGCACTCACGCGCCAGCATGTGTGTACGTTAGCGCTTCGTCACACCCTCGAGCCGGCACACACAGGTCTACTGCGCAAAGTAAACACCATCGTGTTGATGCTGTTTTTCATCTTCTTCAAATTACAAAGCGAATGCTATTTAAAAACAGCGTGCGTTAGCGGCAATTTATTCATTATTAAGTTAGCATATCGATCACAGAGCCACGCTAGACTGCCGCCTGGGTCTGTATAGAGGGAGGATGCATATATACGCATGCAGTCTGTAGTCATGCTGTGTCCTTCACAGTTGAACCACGGGTGTATTGATGCTGATGATGATGCTGATGATGATGCTGCTGATGATGATGATGCTGATGCTGACGATGATGATGATGATGATGACGATAATAATGGTGATGATGATGATGGTGATGGTGATGATGATGATGGTGATGATGATGATGATGTTGTTATGGAGAGTATAGCGGTGGTTAACGCGTTAGGGGGACGTTGTCGCATTATTAATGATGCTGACGATGACGATGATGGTGATGATGATGACAATGATGATGTTGTTATGGAGAGTATAGCGGTGGTTAACGCGTTAGGGGGACGTTGTCGCATTATTAATGATGCTGACGATGACGATGATGGTGATGATGATGACGATGATGATGTTGTTATGGAGCGTATAGCGGTGGTACAAGCGTTAGAGGGACGTTGTCGCATTATTAATGATGCTGACGATGA
>NW_014579668.1:11265-16713 GCF_000485595.1 Priapulus caudatus
TACAGCGTGGCGTACAGTCACAGTACACGTACACCTACGTGTGAGATACAGCGTGGTGTACAGTCACAGTACATGTATGCATACGCGTTAGATACAAAGTGACATACAGTCAACAATACATGTGCACCTCAGGCATGAGAACATGAGAACAGGTTGGAATGTTTTTGGAGGAAATATTTCAATTCTGTGCATGTGCGTAGCACACACTGTCCTGCTAGGTGGGTCTGGGGTTCCCCCGCCAAGAAAATTTTTTAAATTTGGAAGGGCAGACAGGCCATTTCCATGCATTCTGGGGAAAATTGTAAGTCAATTCCGTTCTTAGTAAAGACTAATTTCGTGACTGCCAATTCACGTCTTGTCATTTTCTATGAAAATTTCAATGTTTTATGTGGCGGTTAACTTAAAGCATGGCTTCATGGATACACCGCGATATTTATCTGGCGTTCTGTTACTTCTGTGTAAAATTTTACGTACTTTTCCTGACTTTTTATGAAGTTTAAATTAAAAATGGCGTCCATTTTGACAAAAAAAGTATGCATTACCCACCTAAGCTTTTTATTAGTTTTTTTTGCATCAATCTCAAGAATGACTAAAATGAAAACCAAAACCTGGAAATCCGAAGAAAAATTCTCATGCCTGACACCGACGTGTGAGACACAGTGTAACATACAGTGCATGTACGTGTGTACACATGTGTGGGATTAAAGTGATTACGTCACCGTAAATAGTAAATTTTTTTGTTTAAATTCCACTTTTCCACAAAATATAAGTAGGATTGTTCACTTTTTATGGTTAAATTGCTGCATTATACTTCTTATTTTACTATATTGTTCGATGTGAACATACATTCGTGACGCATGCATAGCCCATAGCAAGCAATTAATGTCAGGAACACTAATAACAAATTGTCCAGATTTTTTTGGATTTTTAACTAGTTGAGAAACAATCTTATCAGGTAAGAATTTTACGATACGTTTAGTTCTTACTTTAATAGTAAAAACAATACAACAAAATTTAGCAAATTTCTACTTCACCAGAAACATCGTCACGACCATGTCAATTTACAATAGTCTATCTCCCCCCCCCCCCCGCTCACTTCAGGTTCATTTAGATAACGCATATCTCGTTCCCTCCTTTTGAAAGCACCCCCTATCTCAAGACTGGCTAAAATTTTTCTGAACACCCCCTTTCGCGGGCTTTTAGCCGGGTTTTTCCTGCCTTTGCGACGCCCCTAAATTGCGCGAACACTCGCTCCCAATGTAACCCCATCCCGCAAGTGAGCCTCATCGTTTCACCAGCACCTCACCTGTACTACCTTCGCTACAGCCATCCCCTGAACGTAGGACTTAGTCCCGTAGCATGTGAACTGTCCGACAGGTTACCTTCTACACTTGAACGTAGTCGTAGATTTTCAGTTGATCGGAGGGCGAAAACCTAATGAAGCACATATTTTTACTTTCAAAATGAAATAATCCCTGAATGAGCTTCAAAACTAAGCACAATTTCAGAATTTGATCTCCCGGATTTGATAAAGTTTCTATAAAATTCAAGATGAAATAGAGAGACGAGGAATAAACCACCCCCCCTTTTTAAAGAATCCCCGGTGACAAATCAAATACACCCCCTTCTTTTTACCAATTCTTGGGCCGATTTTGTCGCGCGATGTAAAATACCCCTTTGCACCACGAGACTTGGGAACGCCATTCGCGTCCCTCCACCGCTCGAGTCGGGGGCCCGGTCTATCTAGGTTTCCCTATTTCTTTGCAGTGATGAGCTTGAGACTGGGATATATCACCCCGAGTTATAGATATCCGTCTGATATCTATATATGAAGGTGAGACTATACCCCATCTCAAGCCTCATACTGGTGATAGAACCTTTTTCTCGGATATTTTTTTCATTTTTTAAAATTTATATTTATTTTTATTATTTTTTATTTCATTAAATTTTAAAATTTTCAATGATATCTATCGCCCAAAAACCTGACAAGCAACCTTGTAATTAAAGGAAAATCATTGCGTCATTAAAAAGTCAGGCGAGATCAACCCATATCGCGGGAAAACTGCAATATCCCGCAGGTTTATCCTCGGTCGGCTTATCTCGGGGGATAGTTCTCATACATAGTATTCGAGAAACGTCTGGGCTCAGGCGTCCTCCCAGGTAAAAAAGAGAACTGTGACGAACACGTAACCTCTCCCCCACAAAATCAGATAGACAATTCTACATAAACTAAAGATTCTCTCTCAATTCATCAATAAAACATCCATTTTCTCACATACTCAAAAACGCTCTCTCCCCACCCCCCCAACTCGCCGCCTCCGCCCCACCTCTCACCCTGGCGGCGGCGCTTCCCGTCCCTCAATGCTGCTAACTGTCCCCGCACTGTGGCACACCTCTTCTCAACCTGAGCTAATGTCGCCGCTCCTTCTCACATCATCAACGAAAGTGGAGTGCTCTGCGTGTTCCGGCTCCTTGTCTGCCCTTCCCACAGTTGTACTCTCCTCCCTCGTGACCCTCCGTCAAGGCTCGAACGAACGCGGACCTTGACCCTTGACGTTGCTGGGCTCCTTCGACTGTCTGAAACACCCTGAAACGTCACGCCGCGTATGTCCGACCGCCGGAAAACCTTGAACTCGACCCTCCTGCTTGCTGCTTTGCGTCCCTCAGCTGCGAGAACCGAAATGACGCCCTGCGGGTCAAATACGCAACGTGTCTACTGCAAACTATTACAGGCAAACATATATATAGATCCTATATAGTAAATTAATACAAATATATATATATTGTATATTATTCACCATCTCAATAATTCAATTTTGTAAATTTTAATCTCTTTTAATAAATTCGTCCAATTTTGTCAATTTGTCAAATTTTGACAATGACAAATTTGTCGTTATTCAACGCAACCGTGATCATGACCAAGCAGCTTAATAAACCGTAAGTTACAACTGAAAAACGGCGTTAAATATGTTCTAATTTCACGACAATCATACTTACCGACTCTTGCCTGCGAGTCTTATAAACCATTTCCCCATGGAATTGCACTAATAGACCAGAATTCATTTTTGCTCCTCAAAAACACAAGAACCGAGTATCCCCGTCAGTTGTCATCATGACTGCATACCTTCCATAAACCTAGATGGACCGATCAAAAGTATAAATATCTGGCTCCTAGAACCTCCCCCTTACGTCCCTCGCCACAATGCCAAACCGCCGCCTACCATTGCCTGTATCGCTGGTTGTTCCTCTCAAATCACTTCTGCCACACACATCTTCAATCGTCTTCCTTCAAAAAGCCTCTAAGCATTTCGGACTATGCGGAATTTCACGAATCATCTCATTCAAGCACTTAGAAAGACGCTGATAATTGAGTAAACAGTCTTCAAATTTGTAAAACTAATCTTACCCTAAGCTGCTTGTAGAAAGACTCTTAATTAAAAAACATGCGTAACTGCCAATCATCGAAACCAAGGCAATTAGCCCGTGCTATGAAAATAATATGTGGAGAAGAAAATAAGGGCATGAGGCGATCCCCGAAAACCAGTCACTCCACCCTTGCACCTGCACCCGAAAGATGCCATTCATAAAATTAATGCGGAAAACAAAAAGAAACTCTCACTGAATCAAGCGCTTCAGAGGCGGAAGATTGGGACAGGAAGTGATGCGAACGTGACTTCTTTGCATGTTGGAGGGAGTTTCACAGCAGCGCGATACTCCGCCTAGAGGGAGTATCGTATGACAAGCCTATGGTCTTGTTTCCAGAGAGACAAAGAAATAATATTCTGCTTTAAGTGCATAGCCATGAAATTATTATAAGAACTCTATCGCATAACGGCAAAGAACCAATAATTGCTCCGTGAATACCCGAGTAGCACTATTTTTCTCTTCGTTTTTTCTCGTATTGTACACTCAGGTAATATAATTAGCTCTGATAATACCTATACACGTCGTTGATACTAAAGGCTCGTACCACATCCCCTAAAATAAGGTGCTGCTTCGATCTGCCCACTTCATAAAACCGAGAGTCCGGGACCGCCATGGTGTTCTTCCAAGATTTTGGTGTATCTATTCTGATGCCCATCTTTCCCAAACAAATGTTAAGGTTAAGAACCATGCTAAGTGATTGTTACCGCAATCATGAAAAGACTTAGCCTCTTCGACTGTGGTATTTTCGTGCTGGCTCTTCAACCTTTCAAACAGAGCCTGAAAACCCTCTCAACTTATATACAAATGTTCAGTTAGTTAGCTACACAACTATATATATCACCCCCCTCAGCGACTATATAATATACCATAAGCACTCACACCTACCCTCCCCCAGTGATAACCGTCAGTCAGCGCCACCTACCCACGCGCTGTCCACCATGCTTTGGCACACGCCATGTCTAATGACGCTGAGTCTATTCTGTCTTTGCACTGATTCTTTAACGTAACCCCCGTGTATGTTCCGCTGCCTCTGCATTAGTGACGTCGCGTCGCCATCCACCCCAAGACACATCGGACGCGAGTCTATTTTTGCCAATGTAGGCCGTGTTCTTGTCATCATTACCCCGGCTTCCAGCGCGGCCCCGCTGCTATGATCGCCTCTGTATGCTCCACCTTGCCTGGTGTGTCGTTCCGCACATTACCTACGCCTTCCATGCTGATGCACCTAGTTCATTTTTGCATCTGTTGTTCACAAATTCACCGTCCATTCTCCCCGCTATACCCGACAGACCGCCGCGCGACGTTATTTCTACTTGCCATTCGTCGTCGTTCCTTGCACATTACCTCTTTCTCGTGCGTTACCTCGCGCATTCACGCCAGTGCTATATGCGCAGTTGTTCTGCCACTGTTCCCGGCCCCAGACATTCTGCTAAGTTGTGTCTTTCACCTGAGACATGTCATACCAACCGCTTGCGCCCATGGCTATGACGCTTATTAAGGATCTTCATGACTGCAAACCTAGCCCGTGCCACCCGTTCTACGTAATTCTCACGTCTATTGACCCCCGACTTAACGCAGCTAATGATGCTTAGTTGTTCTCAGACTTCCTTTTCTTTGGCAGACATTATACCTCTCCATGGCTATGACGCTAGTTATTTTTGCATTGGCCGTCATCACCTCCCGTGCCCTGTCACGTTCCAGTTTACTACAGTCACATTATGCTTCGTGACCATGCTAATTATGCTGTTTTCTCCGCCTAAGGTATTCCCTTTCTTAGACTCCTTTTCTTTCTTTTCTTTTTCCGTTTCACTGTAAGCCCTTCCATGCGTATGACCGCCTACGTCTATTTTGCCTGACTACGCCACTCGTCTCTTTAATTACATATCCTTTGTGCCATGCATGATGCTGGTTGTTCTCGTGGAAACTTCCGTGTTCTTCCTCACGACTTATATCCCCTTGCCCCATGCTATGACGGCTAGTCTATTTTTGTCATTTCCGTGCACTGTTCTTTAATTCACCATC
>NW_014579668.1:16738-25415 GCF_000485595.1 Priapulus caudatus
AAAAAAGAAGAAAGTAATATTATGATCGATCATGAGTCATGATCATACCGCCCGCAGGTATGATCAGGCCGCCCACAGATGGCGCCACTCACCTGTGAGCTGACGTCGCCGGGGAGACTGAGGCTGCTTCGCTCATCCAGCTCAGCATCACTCTGCGTGCTCTCCTCCTCCTCATCCTCATCCTCCTCATCCTCGTCAAACTGCGCCTGCGAGAGGCTGTGGCTGGCTTCATCCGCTGCGATGGTGGGGGAGGGGGAGACAGATGAGTCAACGTAGTTGTTGTTGTTTTTGTTTTTGTTGTTGTTATTGTTATAATTATTGTGTGGCAATGTACAATACACAATATGCAATGTACAATATGTAATGTACAATATACAATACACAATGTACAACACACAATGTAGTATACATCATGTACCATACATAGTATACAACAAGCAATACACAATGTACAATACATAATGTAGTATACATCATGTACCATACATAGTATACAACAAGCAATACACAATGTACGATACACAATTTCCAATACAAAATGTACAATACACAATGTACAATAAACAATCCACAATACAAGTACAATGTACAATGTACAATAAGGCAGCGTACAATACAACGTTTCATGGAATTGCTCGTGGCATATCTCACCTGCTGTACTCTCGTCTATCTCCTGTATGGGGCCGAGTCCCTGAGCTTCACTCTCACTCACCACGAGGCTGTGGAAGACCAGCTGCTGCTGCTCCGGGGGAAGCACCGCTCGCAGCTTCTTCCTGTGGATGCAGAGATAGAGGATAGCAGCGGGGTTAGGCGAGCTTCATAGAAGCCTGACGTTTATTAATGAAGTCTTTCCGCAGCGAACCTTGAGCCTTCTTTATCTCTGTCTTTCTCTCTCTCTCACGTGCGTGCTCTCGTGCTCTCGCTCTCTCTCTCTCCCTCTCCGTCTCTCTCCGTTCCTCTCCCTCTCTTTCTCTCTCTCTTGCTCCCTCTGTTTCTCTATCTATCTCTCTCTCTCTTTAATATTTTACCATTTACCTTTGTCCCCCTCTCCTCCTCCCCAGTCCCCCTCCATCTTCCGCAGGGCCTGCAGGGCTTCCTCTTACGTGTCTGTGAGCGTGGACCTCGGTCGCAGGGTGTCTCCCCCCCTTCCCCTCCATCCTCCTTCTCCTCCTCCCCCTCCCCTCCATCCTCCCTCCCCTCTCCCCCTCACCTGTACTCTCCCCCCATCTTGACCAGCGCTTGCAGGGCTTCCTCGTACGTGTCTGCGAGATTAATTAAACAATTAATTAATAACATTTTTCACAGTGAGAGAATTCAGCTGCCTTGGCGGAGGTCTGCGCTCTCCGAGTGCTCTAGTGTTATATGTTATCAGGAGTGAATAATAATAGAATATAATAGACTATAATAATATATTGAATATATAAACAAAATGGAAAGAATATATAATAAAGAATATATAAAGAATATAATAATAATCTATTATTATTCACTACTGATGATATTGATCATATAGTTAACTATCCTGACGCCTACGGTGTCACGAATGTTGCACGCGAGATGTCGCGCAACATTCTAGACTGCCAACAATCATGACTATTCATGGTGTTACTAACATCGGGGCATGACGGCGTAGACAGTCTAACCCAGTCTATTACAGTGTAGTCCAGTAACACGGTAATCAAGGCTGAGAGGGTCTATGTCCCCCAGGGTACTGCCGGAACGTACCCTGGTACTATCTCATATGCCGGACCATACCTCGCCTACTCCACTAACGAGTCTAGGGAGTCGCCTACGCCTACTCCACTAACGAGTCTAGGGAGTCACCTACGCCTACTCCACTAACGAGTCTAGGGAGTCGCCTACGCCTACTCCCTAACCCTATCCCGAACCCTAATCCTAACCATATCAAATAGTTACCAGGGTACGTTCCGGTATACCAGACCGTACCCAGGGTACGTTCCGGCAGTACCCTGGGGGTCATAGACCCTATGAGCGTAATCAAGTCGTAAGCCAATAATATTGTTATAATAATTACAATTATATTACGTTAAGTTATATTATAACGCAGTATATAATCAAACGTTGGAACCATACTACGAAACCCTGAGAAATACTTACGACCTCCTCCACTACCCCTCTTCACACAACTGACCTGTTCTCCCCCATATCCTCCTCCCCACAGGAATGTTAATGGTGCCTGGAGACTTGATGGCGGGGACGACGACGATGCAATGCCGCTCGCAGTACCCCCTGCAGGAGGACGCGGGAACTATCTTCGCCGAGCAGCCCCACTATCGCAAGCAGTTCTCCTACCTGCTCATTGGAACAGGTAAGAGGTCAAAGGTCACGTGGCGACCGGGGCGCACTCTACGTAAACGCGTGCGCGTTCAAAGCTTATAACTTTATATTTAATTATAGGATATATAAAGATTTCAGTTTCGGAATCAATAAATATAGAATCGAGACTCGAGATGCGGTCGTCATGGCGACTGGTCTCGCAGTGCACAAAGCTTTTTCGCCGGCAGCAGGCGTAGAGATCAATTCTCGGGTGTTCATTTTTTCTCGTAAAAATTTTGCGCAGGAATTTTGTCCCAGGAGCAACTCTTGATGTATATAGTATATATATATATATATACATAAATATATATATTTATATACATACATATCAAGAGTAGATAATAAACTTAGTTTATTATCTACTCTTGATACATATTATATATATTATACATATATATATCACATCCTTCTATCACATCCTCTATAAGATTGTCTCATCTCTCTCTCTCTCTCTCTCTTTGCGCGCAGGTGTCGTTGCCGTGGCGACGGGCCTCGGCATGACGTGGGCGATGCACAAGTACCTGTCGTTCTCGAGCGGCCCCGTCATCCTGCTCGTCGGATGCGTTGCCATGGTAGTCGGCATCGTCCTGCTGAAGCGGCACAGCTTCGGCGTCGACGACAACTGCGCAGCAGACGACGACGCGGAAGCCGCCACGGGGGGGCGCCGCTTGCACACACTGCGCTACGCGCGACATCGCAACGAGGTCGTCGTCGTCGACTTCGCCGTTCCCGCCGCCGCGACGGTGGCGCCCCCGCGGTATTCGGCGTTGTTCGACGGGGGCGATGCGTGGCGCCACCAGGGGGCGTGCGCGTGCGCTGAGCGCGGGCGCTGCCGCTGCGAGGAGATGGAGAGTTTCGTCGCCGATGCGGAAGACAGTGGACAGGGGGCGCCACCAGACACGCGTCCGCCGCCGTACGAGAGCGTCGTTCGTGCGGAGCAGTGACGAGATTGCGACGGTGACCACACGAGGGCGCCACCTGCCTCGTGCACTCCTCCCACCGGTGCAGCACGCCACTTATGCTCGCAGCAATACTCCCGTGTGCAAGACTGCGCCACGAACAACCCGGGGACTCCTATAGATGGAGCCACAGGTCCTGCGCGCTTCCACGCAGGGGCTGTTATAGATGGAGCCACCAGTCCCGCGCGCTCCCACGCAGGGCGCGTGCCGTCTGCTAACCTCAGCCGCACAGAAACGCGGTTCCAGAGTGCAATATGAACGTACGTTGTACATATTGGTGTGTGTGTGTGTGTGTGTGTGTGTGTGTGTGTAAAAATACATGTATTAAACTGTATGTAAGTGTGTGTAACTGTATCATGTCGGTGAAAAGATAGGAAGTGTAAATATCATCGTATACGTAGAGATATAAATGTACAGACGTAAAAATACGTGCGTGTAAATACGTGCCGCATGGCCCAGTCGAACGCGCGGTGAAAGACGAAGCGTGCGTGCGTCGGCATGGCAACCGCGTGTTGCGGTCGTCATGGTTACTTGCGCGCGGGGTTACGTCCGAGTAACAGTCGGTAGCAGCTGGTAGCATATGATCTTCACCAGCCGCTCACGATCTTCTCTCTCGTGTTAGTCAAACACCACTGCCAACAACTGCATGACCTGTTACTACGTCGCACGCGTACACGCGACTTCTTTATTTTGCTAATAAAATTGGATCTTTTAAAAAAAAAAGACACTGTCGTCTTTTTGGTACAATAGAACGTCGTGCGCGACCTCTGATGACCTCACGCGACCTTGCATATCCCAACCAACCCGGCGCGACGTTTCCGTTTCCCCGCTCATGCGCAGGACAGCGAAACACGTAACAGTAGAAATACAGTAGATGCTGCACATGTATGATACAGAACATGTATACTATTAACGGGGGCTTAGAGATACAGAGCGAGAAAGAGTGAGAGCGTGAGAGAGAGAGAGAGAGAGAGAGAGAGAGAGAGAGAGAGAGAGAGAGAGACGTACGTAGTAAGCATAACAAGACCAGCAGCAGCAACCACTATACAGATGGCAATAATAAGTGGATAATAAGTGGATAATTACACACACATGTATACACACACACACACACGCGCGCGCGCGTAGTGTAATGAACAGCCTTAGATGTAATCTACAGACTTCTCCGCATTGTTCTGCCATTATTCACCCGTGACGTCATCCACACATTCTACACAGCAGCGCGCATGCGCAATCAGCGGAAGGAATGTGATCACTGAGCTAGCTCACTGGCTGTGGATAAATGACCAGAGAAGGAAGAGGGGAAGAGGAGGAAGGGGAAGGGAAGAGAAGGAAGGGAAAGGGAGGAAAAGAAGAGAGGGAAGAGAAGGAAAGGGGTCGACTCGAAAGCCTAGTGCTACTTTGACCCGCACAGCACTCATTTGTTAGTAAGTTCACTATTCTTTTTTATTTATACTCGTTATTTTATTTATACACATTATACCTATCATACACCTGCTGTATTACCACCAAGTTATGTGCTAAATAAAGAATCTGAAGAATGAAGGGGAGAGGAGGAAGGGAAGGGAAGGAGGGGGAGAGAAAGAAGGGAAGGGAAGGAGGGGAAGAGAAGGAAGAAGCTCACGTCTCCGAAGCTGGAAAATACAGGACGAGTGCTCCACGGGCACTTGGAACGTCTCAATAAAAAAAGGCAAATAACCACGAAATGTATTTACTACCAATTAGCCTTAATGTTTCTCTACTCTATTTCGCTTATTATTGCTGATAATTTCCTGTAAATGCCGTTCAAATGCTCCTCTACAACACACAAGTACACCGCATGCACACAAAAAACAAGAATAATAGTTTAAAAAAAAACAAAAAACAAGAACAAGAACAAAAACTATTATTCTTGTTGTTTGTGCACAGGGCGTGCGTGCGGTGTGCTTGTGTGTTGTAGCGGCATTTACAGCAAGTTATCGACAATAATAGGCGAAGGAGAGTAGAGAAACATTATAAGACTGGTAGTAAATACATTTCGTGTTTACTTGCCTTTTTTTATTGAGACGTTCAAAGTGCCCGTGGAGTGTTCAGTACGTGTATGCACAGGAACGCCGGCCCGTTTCAATCATAAATTCATGGAAACACTAACCCTAACCCTAACAGTAACACTAACCCTAACCGTAACCGTAACAGTAACCCTAACCGTAACAGTAACACTAACCCTAACCGTAACCCTAACAGTAACCGTAACACTAACCCTAACCCTAACCCTAACCGTAACTCTAACCCTAATTCTAAAACCGCCCTTGGCTGCGACCCACTGCTAACTGAACTGTTTCATGGGCGTACTCTCTGCTACACAGTTAGCACTCACTCCACTAGTCTGCCCATTACCGCCCATAGGTGGCAGCACTATATGCTGACATACCACAGCTGCTCTGAGTAGTTTTCATCCACAGGTAAACGCAAGGCTGTGAATACAGAATACGATGTACATTGACGAGTAAAGATGAAAGAGAATTGACTAGGACAGTAGTTCTTAACCTTTTTTGAGTCATGTGGACCCCTTTGAGTTTCTGATGAAAGCTACGGACCCCTCCACAGAAAACCGCACATGAATTTTCAATGTATTGTTCGTAATTGTTTTTAACAATAAACACAAAATTATGCGCCTGGTTTACGGACCGGACCGCCTGAAGCCCATCCACGGACACAAAAGGAGCTTGCAGTGCTGGAGAGTAGTAAATGTAACAACACTGTACCCAAACAACTCACGCGACCGCATAAAGCTTGTAATTATTATGCAAGGTTGTGTTTATTATGCAAGGTTTCGTCTTACTTGTCAAACGCATGGTACGGTCGTTGCATATATAATTGCACAGCGATGTTATTCTGTTTTACGCGAAGATTTGGTTTCATTCGTGGTGCAGCATGGGCCTGTTGGTTTGTTTGATGTACTGTATGCACTCACGTTACGATAAAACGCCATATTTTTTTGGGGGGGGGATTGATGAAGTCGATGATGTAAATGAAGCAGTCTGCATTTTCTCATTTCACTCACGTCGTGCTTGCAACGAGGTCGATTTAAATTCAATTAATTCAATTTAAAAATTCAATTAATTTCTAACGAATTTACACATTCGCGCTTCGGTTTTTTTTCCCTGTGTGCAAATTTCTCCTCGTGGGTGTTTCACACCTCACCCCTCTCGCGCGAGCACATAGTGTGACCCAACCGCGTGACGTATACGGTTGCTGGGGGTTACCAGCAACATGGCGGCGTGCGGCAGTGACGCGCGCCACGCGCAGCATCACGTGGGTTAACGAACTCGCGCGCGTCACGCTGGAGATCAATTAACTGATACGCCTTAATTAATGATGAAGCTGCACTTAATTAATGATGAAGCTGCACCACGTCATCGCGATGAAAGCTTAGCTGGGGAAAGGAGAGGCACCGCCAACCAGTATTTAATGTGGAGTGGGGAGGGGCAAGGAGCTAAATATAACAAGGAGAGGCACCGCCAACCAGTATTTAATGTGGAGTGGGGAGGGGCAAGGAGCTAAATATAACAAGGAGAGGAAGCGCCGCCATATCTGGCCGAAACGTGGGTTCGGCAGAGACTCTAGAACAGATTAGTCTTCTATTGTCTCTGGGTTCGGTCTGCACAGCCGTTTCAGCTGATTATGGTCCATAGATGGCGCCCTTGAGGCGAAAACGGTCTGCACAGCCGTTTCAGCTGATTATGGTCCATAGATGGCACCCTTGAGAAGAAAAGCACACAGCCAATCTGCTTCCTCTCCTTGTTATATTTAGCATCTTGGGGGGGGGGAGAGATCATCATTCATATCCACCCTCCATCATTTCCCATTCCTCAGTCTACTTACTACAGCCAGCATTATATTTATACTTAACTTGGGCTCATAGGGTCTATGTCCCCCACTGCCGGAACGTACCCTGGGTACGGTCCGGTATACCAGAACGTACCCTTGTAACTATCTGATATGGTTAGGGTTAGGGTTAGGGTTAGGGACTGCAGCCAGCATCTCTGTAAGGCAAGCACGGGTGCCTTAGCGACGCAAAAGTATCTATCTATCTATCTGTATACTGTATAAGCCATATTTTTCGCGTACAGATATTTTCGCGAATTCAGACACAGACGGACAATTTCGCGAGTGGTTAATTTCGCCGTCGGTGAATTATGAATTATTCGGTAATAATTATCTGCGTCGGCGACACGAATTAATAATTATTTTCGCGGTCGGCGACACGTTCGCGAATTTCGCAAAAATTAAACCACCGCGAAATATACAGCTTATACCAGGGGTAGAAATTAACTTTTGAACTTTCCAACGGACTCCCTACCCTCAAAAAGAGGGAGTACGCAGCAAAATGAAGGAGTACGTAGTCTGAAGTTCAAAATTAAAGATATTAACAATAACGCATGTGCTTATTTTTAAGATTCATGCAGTTGCACGTCTGCCAAATTTTCTTTGGACATTAGCTGAAAAAATACAGTAATTCCGCGAGGCCGTGCTCCGGAACGAACTAGTTAGTATGGCAGAATATTCAGGGAGTCACACGGTCTCCTGCATATGTCAAATCAGGGAGTCCGACAGTAAATCAGGGAGTATTTGACTCCGGACTCCCGTTAATTTCGCACCCTGTTATACAGTATGCAGTGCTACGACCCCTGCTACACCCCGTGTTCCTTGTCTATATAATATCATAGTCTCTGTTGTAATGGGCACTGTGCCTGTGTCTGCTCTCCCTCCACTCGAGCCCTGTGACTCATCCATGCCTATACCCTTCTTTCTCTGTCATGTACCATGTGATTCATACTCTTCCTCCTCATCCTGCTCCTCCTTCTCCTATGTGCCCTGTGCCTCCCCCCTCTCCTCCTCCTCCTCCTCCTCCTCCTCCTCGTCTTGCTCCTCCCCTTCCTATGTGCCCTGTGCCTCCCTCCTCTCCTCCTCCCCACCTACCCTGTGCCTCCTCCTCCTCCTCCTCCTCCTCCTCCTCCTCCTCCTCATCCTGCTCCTCCCCTTCCTATGTGCCCTGTGCCTCCCCCCATCCTCCTCCTTCCTACACTTACCTTATGCCTCCTACTTCTCCTTCTCCCCTCCTCCCCTCTCTTCCACACACACACACTATGCCTCCTTCTGTAGTTCTCCTTGCCTCCTCCTCCTCCCCCTCTCCTCCTCCCCACCTACCCTGTGCCTCCTCCTCCTCCTCCTCCACCTCTCCTCTCTCCTCCTCCCCACCTACCCTGTGCCTCCTCCTCCTCCTCCTCCACCTCTCCTCTCTCCTCCTCCCCACCTACCCTGTGCCTCCTCCTCCTCCTCCTCCACCTCTCCTCTCTCCTCCTCCCCACCTACCCTGCGCCTCCTACTCCTCCTCCACC
>NW_014579668.1:25681-28249 GCF_000485595.1 Priapulus caudatus
AGAGAGAGAGAGGCTAAGGACAAGGGCTTCAGGAAGTAGTGGTGCAGTTAGTGTAGGGTGTGTGGTTAGATTGGGGTGTAGTTAGTAGCCAGGGCTTGTTGTCAGGGTAGAAACCCCCATCGGGCGGGAGGGGGGGGGGTCAGGGGTCACGGTGGGGTCACACCAGCCACTCATCAACTGCAGTCACGTGCGTCGCCACCGTGGCGTCACACCGCCGAGCGCCCCCTACCGTCCACGCTGCTTACGTCAAGCGGGGGTCGCTGCGAGTGGGTGGGGGTGGGGGGGTACAAGCGCCAGGGGGTGGGTTGAGGGTGGAGTTACCACCAGTGCGGAGCCAGCCCACCAGAACCCGAGGGTGCGCGCGCGTGCATGGAAAGAGGCGGAGAGAGATGAGGGAGAGAAAGAGAAGAGGGAGATATAAAGAGAGAGAGCGAGATAGAGCGAGAGCGAGGGAGACACACCCACCCACTATTCTTTGTTAGTTCCCACCCCCACCCCGGTGACTGACCGACCGGTAGGTGGCGCTCGCGTCGCGTCGGTGACGTCACGGCCGCTTGCAGTCGCCCTGCGTTAGGACAAAGGAGGAGGCGGGAGAGAGAGGCGGGACAGGGGATTTTTTTCCTCGCGACCGAGTAAAAAAGGGTAATTAGGGGTTGATTCGATTTAATATCGCACGAAATAAAACGTGACGCGCGAACTGATAATGGAGGTGGTGGCCATGGTAGTGGCGATGGTGGCGGTGGCCATGGTAGTGGCAATTGTGGTGGTGGCCATGGTAGTGGCGATTGTGGTGGTGGCCATGGTAGTGGCGATGGTGGCGGTGGCCGTGGTAGTGGCGATGGTGGCGGTGGCCATGGTAGTGGCGATTGTGGCGGTGGCTGTGGTAGTGGCGATTGTGGCGGTGGCCGTGGTAGTGGCGATTGTGGCGGTGGCCGTGGTAGTGGCGATTGTGGCGGTGGCTGTGGTAGTGGCGCTTGTGGCGGTGGCTGTGGTAGTGGCGATTGTGGCGGTGGCTGTGGTAGTGGCGCTTGTGGCGGTGGCTGTGGTAGTGGCGATGGTGGCGGTGGCCGTGGTAGTGGCGATTGTGGCGGTGGCTGTGGTAGTGGCGCTTGTGGCGGTGGCTGTGGTANAACATTAATTTTTTCTCCGCTGGTTCCGAGGGGGCTATGCTATTGTAGCAATGGCCCGGGCTATGATATTTAAGAGTGCGGGTGCCAATTGTTCGGAGCATGGCGGGGCTCGGCGATAGCTCGAGTGGCGGGCCGCAGGGCATCACCGAACATATTAATGATAAACACCTAACACACTCATCAGAAGCAAAATGTGTTTACTGGTGAGTATGTCGTTGGAGGCATGTCCTTTTGCATTCGCACCCCTAGCGCATTTTTTCCCAAACTGGCCATTACCTCCTTTGTCTAATTTTCCCTCAGAAGAAACTCCGAGTTCTTTGCGCTTATTTGCCGTCCTTTCTCTCTTCCCGCAGGAACACTGCGCGGACTCTTCAACCAGGTGTCGACCGGCGAGGAATTGGTGCGCGAAAGAGCGATCAAGTTTCTGGCCACCAGCGTGCGCCACCTGTCCGATGACGTCCTCACGCCGGAAGTCGAAAACACGATCGTCGAGGCCGGCAAGAAGGTGCGGGAAAAGTTTTGAAATCGAACGCGATGGGACGAGTGTGAGAGAGATCGTTAACGGTAGACACCCGGCGCATTTGATCAAACGTCAGGTCGCCGCTGCGTACGATCGGCATAATCACCATTTGCGCTCATTAATTGACATTAATTCGTCAAATAGACAATTTTTCAAAATAAAAATGGTCCAATTTCAAAATGCGAATATCCGAATAGTACAAAATGGACAAAACACTCAAATTTCAAATAGACGATAATTAATCAATTAATTAGTAACTAATTTATAACGTAGCTTTTTGGGCTGCAGGTGTTGGAGGACGTGACGGGCGATGAGTTTCTCCTGCTCATGACACTCTTCCGCAACCTGAAGGTGATGCAGACGCTGCTGGGACGCAAGCAACTGCTAGACATCGTCACCGAACAAGCCGACCTCGACAAAGCATTCGAGGTACGACGCGGCGCGGCAGCGAGAGACAGCGCTGATCGCTCGACGTGTAGCGCGAATAAAATATATAATCATATAATTATATAATATGTAAAAAAAATAAAAAATAAAAATAATATAATAATATAATATATTATGAAAGATATTATAAAATAAAAAGATATAATATAATAATATATAAAAACAAATAATCATGTAAGAAAATAATTCCCTGCGGTGTTTCGAGCTGCTCACAGGTTACGGGTGTTGGGTGTTGCATTTCGTGTCCTATCGAGGCAGTGATCCTTCGCACACGCCGCGATGTCCGTCGTCACTGCCTTCCTCGAGAACTTGACTCCACTGTTGTTGTTGTTGTTGTTTGTAGGCGGAGGATGTGGAATGTGTTGACCGACTGATCCAGTGCGTTAAGCAGGCCATGCCTCTCTTCTCCGTGAGTATACTACGCGCTCGCGTGGGTTTCGTAACGTGCAGCTAAATTACCGGTTGTCACTT
>NW_014579669.1:0-630 GCF_000485595.1 Priapulus caudatus
GAGAGAGAGAGAGAGAGAGAGAGAGAGAGAGAGAGAGAGAGAGACCAGCAATTTTTCGTTGCTCGTGTAGTTTGTTGCCGTTGTCGTCGCGTCGTCGGGCGTAACTGTCTCGGCAGCGACGCGAAATCTCGCCGTGGTAAATGCTAATAATCTCTTAAGCCACTTTAGGTTTTGCCGCGCAAGAGATGCGCTGCTGCCAGTATGTAGAGCTTTGTGCGGAGTGCACGTACGCACGCAAGCACAAACACGCACAAACACGCACGCACGCACGCACACACATGCACGCGCACACATGCACTGCTTCATGGCTCTTCCCATTGTACCGGCTGCTGCAGACGATGATGATGATGATGATGATAGTGACGGTGATGATGAGGAGGAGGAGGATGATGATGAGGAGGAGGCGGCTGCAGGAGGATGATGATGATGATGATGAGGAAGAGGAGGATGATGATGATGATGATGATGATGATGAGGAAGAGGAGGAGGATGATGATGAAGAGGAGGAGGAGGAGGATGATGATGAGGAGGAGGAGGATGATGATGATGATGATGATGATGATGAGGAAGAGGAGGATGATGATGATGATGATGATGATGATGAGGAAGAGGAGGAGGATGATGATGAAG
>NW_014579669.1:1876-4376 GCF_000485595.1 Priapulus caudatus
TGTGGTTAGTTAGGTGGTTAGTCAGGTGGTTAGTCAGGTGGTTAGTCAGGTGGTTAGTCAGGCGGTTAGTTAGCTCGTTAGTCAGGTGGTTAGTCAGGCGGTTAGTTAGGTGGTTAGTCGGGTGGTTAGTCAGGTGGTTAGTCAGGTGGTTAGTCAGCTAGTTAGTCAGGTGGTTAGTCAGGAGGTTAGTCAGGTGGTTAGTCAGGTGGCTTGTTAGGTGGTTAGTCAGGTGGTTAGTCAGGTGGCTAGTCAGGTGGTTAGTCAGGTGGTTAGTTAGGTGGTTAGTCAGGAGGTTAGTCAGGAGGTTAGTCAGGTGGTTAGTTAGGTGGTTAGTTAGGTGGTTAGTCAGGTGGTTAGTCAGGTGGTTAGTCAGGTGGTTAGTTAGGTGGTTAGTTAGGTGGTTAGTTAGGTGGTTAGTTAGGTGGTTAGTTAGGTGGTTAGTTAGGTGGTTAGTCAGGTGGTTAGTCAGGTGGTNACGCACACGCACACGCACACACACACACACACACCATTACCCCCTCTCTCTCCGCTCTCTCGTTACGTCCCCTTCTCTCTCCTCTCTCTTGTTACCTCTCTCTCTCTCAGCTCTCTCGTTACCTCCCCTTCTCTCTCCGCTATCTCGTTACCTCCCCCTCTCTCTCCGCTCTCTCGTTACCTCCCCCTCTCTCTCCGCTCTCTCGTCATCTCCGCCATTTATGTCTCTGTGCGCACGACGACAACGACAAAGCTCGAAAGGTGACCATCAGTGTCAGTCACCATCAGTCACCATCAGGTGACCATCAGTTACACCAACAACAACGGCAGTCTCGAATTATTAGTAGAGATATATGGTGGCTATATATATATATATATATAGAAAGAGAGGAGAAAGGAGAGAAGAGGGAGAGAGAGTGAGAGAGAGCGAGAGAAGAAAGGAGAGAGGAAAGAGGAGAGAGAGAGAAAAAGAGAAGAGAGAGGGGAGAAATAGATGCCGAAGGTGACAATCTGTATTCAACATACATACACCGCGGCATATATATATACACACATATAATAATATATATACACACACAGGGAAATATAGAAATTAACTTTTGAACACGGGAGTCGCGACGGACTCCATATCCTCAAAAAAAGCCAAGCGGCAAAATGAGGGAGTTCCCGCAGTCTGAGGTTTTCAAAAATTAAAAGATATTAACAATAACGCATGTGCTTATTTTTAAGATTCATGCAGTAAAAACATATCTCCGTAAAATTATTTCTTTGGAGCATTAGCGGCTGAAAAAAATACGGTAATTCTGCGAGGCGTGTTCTGGAAGCGCAAACTAGTTAAATAAAGTAATGGCAGAATTTTTCCAGGGAGTCAGTCATGGGGAGGCGGCCTCTCTGCATATGTAAAAATCAAGGGAGTCCGACATATAATCAGGGAGTATTTGACTCCGTTAATTTTGCATATGCCGTAGATACATATATTTATATATATATACAATATATATATATATATATTATATAATATATATATATTATACATGATATATATATATAAAAATGGCAGGAGAGGTAACGGTGGCAATCAGCTGCTATCTATGCATGCATGCCTGCATCATCCCCCGGCTCTCCTCCCAGAGGCCGCTCTCCTTCCTCCTTCCTCCTGCCTGCTGACTAGCACATACGTAACGAATTTTGTGAGCGAGAGAGCGAGCTAAGCAGGTGTCTTTTTCTCGCCTCGCGTGCACGTGTGACGCGACGTACGGATAAATAAAGACGATGCTTCAACACTAGACAGCTAAGCGACGAGGACTTCTTCAATTAAGCTACAGTTGCAGCAGTAGAGGTAGGAGGAGGAGGAGGAGTTGTATGAGGATGTAGTTAGTGTGTGTAAGTGATGTATGTGTTTGAGGAGGAGGCGAGGAGGAGGTTGACGAGGAGGATGACGAGGAGGAGGCAGGAGGCAGGAGACAGGAGGAGGATGAGGATGAGGAGGCAGGAGGATGAGGATGAGGGGGATCAGGAGGAGGAGGCAACGGAGGAGGATGCGGCGGGGGAGGCAGAGACAGGAGGATGAGGAGGAAGATGAGGAAGAGGCAGGAGGAGGCAGGAAAATGAGGAGGAGGCAGGAGAAGGATAAGGAGGATGCAGAGAAGGAAGGATGAAGAACAGGATGCGGGGTCAGCGGATGCGCAGCGGTCACAGCACGCAGCACGTCTCTCACAATGAGAAACGAGAGCGAGCGCTCCCCGAGGGGCTGATAGGTGAGACGTCGCCTGCATGCGGCCGCGCGCGCTATCTAATAATAAATATGTGCCGGAGAGAGAAAGAGAGCGCTAGCAGCTCTCTTATTTCTATACTGGGAGGTGTGGTGTGATATCGCACGTACACGCCGACGGCGTATGTGTGTGCCTGGATATTTTACCCGCCTGCCTGCCTGCCTGATTGCCTGCCTGACTGATTGCCTGCCTGCCTTACTGACTGCCTGCCTGCCTGCCTGCATGCCTGATTGCGTACCTGCCTGACTACCTGC
>NW_014579669.1:11123-15735 GCF_000485595.1 Priapulus caudatus
TCTCTCTCTCTCTCTCTCTCTCTCTCTCTCTCTCTCTCTCTCTCTCTCTCTCTCTCTCTCTCTCTCTCTCTCTCTCTCTCTCTCTCTCTCTCTCTCTCTCTCTCTCTCTTTCTCTCTCTCTCTCTCTCTCTCTCTCACTCTCTCTCTCTCCCCGTCTTTTCAGCGCCGTCCTAAATGATTGGGTTTATTTTAAACACAACACGATAGCCTCGTGCAAACTGCGGCAGCAGCAGCAGCAGCAGCAGCACCAACACCACCACCACCACCAACACACCACATGTGCGGGCGTGCGTGCGTGCGTGCGTGTGTGCGTGCGTGTGTGCGTGCGTGCGTACCGCGTGCTACAGTCCCGCCCACACAGTCTGCACCGGAGCAAAGAAAGCCGGCCATTATTCGCGGAGGCCTTGTCGATGGAAGCCCGCCAGAAAATGTGACCTCATTGGAGAAGTGGAGGACAGGCAGGATAGTGTATGCATGCATGTATGTAGGGTAGCACGGCGGGGGAAGGTCACAGGCATTTGGAGCGTTTCAATAAAATATAATGCGAAATCCATTTACTACCAAAGTCTTAATGTTTCTCTACTCTCTTTCGCCTATTATTGCCGACAATTTCCTGTAATTGCCGTGCAAATGCTCCTCTGCAACACACATGTACACCGCACGCACGCTGCCGCACACTGACACACACACACACACATATATATATATATATATATGTATAAGATGTATATGTAAATAGATTTCGTATTTATTTTTATTGAAACGCTCCAAGTGCCTGTGAGGAAGGCATGTTACCGCGGCCTTGCGGGGTGAAAAGGGCCACGGACGCGTAGTGTTCTACGAGTTTACGGGACGCGTCGCATTAGGCTGTGACCTTGGCATGTAGAGACATCCTCATCCTCTTATTCTGTAGCGTGTTGGGGGAGGGCTTTAGTACGCGCACGCACGCACGCACGCACGCGGCCACGCACGCACGCACGCACGCACGCGCACGCACTGACTCATCGACCGACGCACGCGCACGCAGCCACGCACGTACGCACGCAGCCACGCACGCACGCACGCAGCCACGCGCGCACGTAGCCATGCGCGCACGCACGTACGCACACACGCACTTACCCACGCACGCACACGCACTCACTCATCGACCGACGCACGCGCACGCAGCCACGCACGCACTCATCCACGCACGCGCACGCAGCCACTCACGCGCACGCAGCCACGCACGCACGCACGCACGCACGCACGCACGCACGCACGCTACGCCACGCCACGCACGCACGCACGCACAGCCACGTCATATTGCACGCACGCACGCACGCACGGCACGCACTGCACGCGACGCACGCACACACACACACACACCACACACACACACACACACCACACACACACACAACACCCACACACACACACAACACACACACGCGACATGGACAGTCGTGACATGACCGCTGTCACTCTCCCCGACTAAGTTACGTCGGACAGATCGCTGAGATGAGACACGCTACTCTCCCATCCGTCCGCCTCCCCCCCTGAGGCCTGCCCCATCCTCCTCCATCTCCTCCCCCGCCAGCTTGCCCCTCCCCCCAAGCCTGCCCTCTCCGAGCCTCCCCCATCCGCCCCCTCCCCGAGCCTGCCCCCATCCTCCTTCCATCCTCCTCCCCGAGCCTGCCCCCTCCCCCCGAGCCTGCCCCCATCCTCCTCCCCCCGAGCCTGCCCACCACCCGAGCCTGCCCCACCTACGCACGCGCCTAGTAACACGTACCGTACGCGCACGCCACGCATTACAACGGTCATCCGTGAGCGAGCCATCGCGCATCTGCGATATTTGACCCATCATTTTGCCAGCGGTTAAGCCGACATCACATCAATTTTGTTCGCACGCGTTGAGTGGTCGCGGACGCGCGCGTAATGCTAGTCGCGTGCTGCTTGCTGCTTGCCCTGCGGTGGTGCTGCTGCTGCTGCCGCGGCTTTATTCGCCGCTTAGCGACGGTGGTGAGCCGAGTGAGTGCTCCCGCTAAACACTGTTCAAACATGCCAGAACTTAGCGCGCATTAATTTACTGCCGCATTGCTGCTCGCTCGCGTATATATACACCCCGCTTTGCTGCTGCTTGTGGGTCGTGTGTGGTGTGGTGGCTGCGCCTACTGCTGCTTGCTGCACTGCTACTTGCGGTTGCTGCGGTTGACTGTTACTGTTGCTGCTACTGATGTGCTGCTTGCTTGCTGCCGGGCCGTGCGGCTGCCGGCTGCCATTGCTGCGCTACTGCCTATCTGCTGCTGCTGACCAATCGGGCAATCACTGCGCACCGCACGCGCCGCCGGCACGCAACCACACGAAGATGTATAAATCTATATTTTAGGATGCACCCGCCGACCAGTACGCATCTGCACTAAATATGCCCGCTGGTGCACTCCTTTAGCCTTGTTTTCTGACATGTTTTTTTTTTTCCCTGGTAATATTCAGCACTATATAGTGCACTATTTTACATTACACTGTATATGCAGGTATGCAGTGTGCATGTGTAGGTAGATGCCCCATGGCCATTGACGTCTAGAAAGCATGAGAAGTAAGATATAAGAAGTATTTAAGAAGTGAAAAGTAAGACTGGCCATGTCGTGTGATTATACCACTCCGTCGGGCAACGTAGCCATGGTGACCGGTCCATCGGTTTTCTGTGTGAAACGGGATCCGACTACACGCTGGAAATTGCTCCATTAATGTAGCTGGGATAAAAGTTCGAGCGGAGACCTTGAATCTGTGATCAGTCAACTTGAATAAAGTGTATATATGTGGCGTATGCGCCGAAACTCTCTCTCTCTCTCTCGAGTATTTTTAATCAATGTCTGACGCATTCACACTCGCTGTCTCTACTGAACGCGCCTCTACTGTTTGCAAAAACACCTATTATAATATTACCAGCTCTTCGCCGCATTCACCCCCCCTCACTCCGCCCTCCTCCTCCTCCTCTTCCTCCTCCTGCTGCTGCTGCTGCTCGCACCGCCTCTCTCGTCTGTTGCCAGAGGCTTGCGAGGCTTTGTGCTCCTCTTACTAATCACATGATTAAGGAATTTAATCAAAAACGATTTATTTCGCCGCATCGACCTACTGCGTGTACGTGCGTGCGTGCGTGCGTGTGCGTGTATGTATGGCCTCTATATAAAGCTGTCACTGCATGGATACGCTGCCGCGCCCGCGCGTGTGCGTGTGTGTGTGTGTGATGTGCGCTGTGCGTTGCGTGTGTCTGTGTTGTGTTTGTGTGGTCGTGTGTCGTGCGCTTGTGTGCCTCGTGTCTGATATAAATCTATAACTGCTGTTGTGACGTGTACGTGTATGTGTAGCTGTGTGTTGTGCGTATCCCGTGTTATGCTGTGTGTGTGTGTGTGTGTGTGTGTGCTTGTGTGTGTGTGTGGTGTGTGGTGTGTGTGGGCAGTGTGTGTGTATGTGTGCCCAGGCTGTCGTGTGTGTGTGTGTGTGTGCTGTAGTGTGTGTGTGTGTGCTGTGTGTGGTGCGGGTTGTGTGTGTGTGTGTGTGTGTGTGTGTATGTGCGTGCTGTGTGCTGCTGTCGTGGTGGTGTGCGTGCTGCGTGCCGCCGGCGTCGTGTGTCTATATACATCTATAACTGTGTGTACGATGTATAGCGTAGCTGTGTGTGTGTTACTGTATGTGGGAAAGCGGCCTGCCTAGCTGCTGCTGCGTTGCGTTACCTTGGTGCTACGATGACGCGCCGTGGGCTCGTACGTTCGACCATCATACATTACACAGCTGTGATGATATTTTGTACAGCCAATACTCCGCAACTACGCAACCAAGCAGAGGGGTGATGAGGGAAGAGGGTAGCAAGCGAGGAGCGCGGGAGGAAGGAGGAGGGTAGGCAGGAGGAGGAAGAAGGAGGAGGAGCGAGGAGGGAGTGGAGGGAGCAGGAGGCACAAGGAGAGGAGCGGAGGCAGGAGGGGAGGAGGTAGGAGGAGGAGGAGGAGTGAGGCAGGAGGATGGAGGAGTGGGCAGGAGCAGGAAAGGGGGAGGGAAATGGAGCGGAAAGAAAAGGATGGCCGAGGATGAGAAAAGCGGGGAAGAGAATGAGAAAAGAAGGAGGAGGAGGGGGAGGCGGAAAGGGAGGTGAGGGGAGAAAGTAGGAGGGGGGAGGAGGAGGAGGAGCGAGGCAGAGAGGAGGGAGGAGGAGAGGAGAGGAGTGAGAGGAGGAGGCAGCGCACAGGATGAGAAATTAGAATGGGGGCAGTAGCAGGCGAAGAAGAGTTGGCATTGGGGTTATTTAATAATGAACTCTAAACGGGTGGGGTATGGGGGTGGCGCCGGGTGATTTGACAAATATATGTTTTACAGTGGTCTCTTATTAATAAGGAGGTGGGGTATTTTGACATCTTTGTGCGAATAGGCAATCGGGGCGAAGCTCTAATTGTAATTGATTTCGCCCCCGCCTTTAAATCACTAGCAGACCGACCGCATTTTCCAATGATGGGGGGTGACTTTGGCCCGCGGAGGAGATTAATGGGGAAGTAGTGAGAGAATGGGAGCCAGAAATAAAACTGCGAAGCTATTTTGAAAAAAAAAGGTCAAATTACAATAATAAAACTGTAACAACAATTAA
>NW_014579669.1:15745-16440 GCF_000485595.1 Priapulus caudatus
AGCAGCAGTTTGAGTAGCAGCAGCAGCAGCACCAGCACCAGCACCAGCAGCAGCAGCAGCAGCACCACCACCACCAGCAGCAGCAGCACCACCACCCCCAGCAGCAGCAGCAGCAGCAGCAGCAGCAGTAGCAGCAGTAGCCTAGCAGCGAGATGCCACGTATAGAGACACACACACGCACACATGCACACAGAGAGCTGTTAACCAAACCCCCAATACACCTTATTCACCCACCACAGAAGCCTTTCTCACACGTACACGCATACAAACATACGATCCCTCCCCTTCCCCCTCCCCTCTCCCCTGCGCGCGCTGCCAATCGAAGAAAAAAATCTGGAGCAGCAGGAAACCAGGCGCGACCGACCACCTTCTCTTCTCCCACCAGACACGCCGGAGGAGAAAAAAACACATTCCATATTAATAACAAAAAAGAGCGCTGGCACGCAAAGCATCTCGTCTCAGCTGCATTAATGATGATGACTATGATGATGAGCATGATGATGAGGATGAGAGGGTGGTGGAGGAGGATGAGGATGGGGAGGACGAGGAGGGAGAAGAGGAGAAGGTTGAGCAGGAGGACGAAGAAAAGGAGGATGAGGAGGGGAAGGTAAAGGAAGAGTAGGATGAGGATGAGGAGAATTGTCATCTTGATCTTCCTCCTCATCGTCATCCTCATCCATATCCCCATTCTTATC
>NW_014579669.1:18249-24069 GCF_000485595.1 Priapulus caudatus
TAGGATGAGGATGAGGAGAATTGTCATCTTGATCTTCCTCCTCATCGTCATCCTCATCCATATCCCCATTCTTATCTTCATCCCCATCTTCATCCTCATCCCCATCCTCATCCTCATCATCATCCCCCTCCTCATCCTCATCCTCATCACCACCCCCATCCCCATCCTCATCCTCATCCTCATCCCCATCCTCATCCTCATCATCATCATCATCCTCATCCTCATCCTCATCACCATCCCCATCCTCATCCTCATCCTCATCCTCATCCTCATCCTCATCCTCATCATCATCCTCATCCTCATCCTCATCACCACCCCCATCCCCATCCCCATCCTCATCCTCATCCCCATCCTCATCTTCATGCTCAAACACAGCCTCTTTTCCCGACAAAAACAGCATCCTTGCATGGCTAATCAAGACGTGACGGCATCGGTGTTTTTTTACCCCGCATTAAATTACGCCGATTCGTCTGCTGCTAGATCCGAGGGTGTTTTTTTGCCCGAGTTCTTGCTAGAAGCTGGAACTCTCATCAAGCCGAGAGAGCGAGAGAGCGAAATCGACAAGCGAAATGTCGTCGTGCGGTGATTTGCATACGCAGATGATTCTAGCTTCACGTCGACAAGAGAGGAGAAAGAGGAGGAAGATGAGGAGGAGAGTGAATTTTAAGTGGCGAAATTTCGCGCGAAACGCGAATGCAATCGCGCACGCCAAATTCGACCGGATAAATTACATTTTCGTCCTCGGAATCTCGGTTCGGTTGAAATCACTGCCACGAGTAGAGTCTGCGTGTGTCTGTCTGTTCCACTGCTCCTCGTACTCACACTACCTACTAGTAGCTGGGATGGGCGAAACATCGGATTTTATTTCGTTCATCGACCGCTCTCGCTCTCTCTCCTCTCGCTCTCTCTCGCTCTCTCTCTCTCTCTGCTCTCTCTTCTCTCTCGCTGTCTCTCCCTCTGTCTGTCCTCCTCTCGTTCTGCTCTCTGTCTCTCGTCGTCTCGTTCTCGCTCTCTCTCTCCTCTCTCTCTCTCTCTCTCTCTCCTCTCTCTTCTCATCTCCACGGACACGCACGCCATGCACGGCACGCACGCACACGCACGCATCGTACGTCGCACACACACACACACACACACACACACACACACACACAGCACCACACCACACACACACACACAAACATTTCTATTCTTCTAACCCCTTTTTTCCCCCTCTCTCTCACTCTGCCTCTGACTCATTATCGATATCCCCCATTTTCTCTGTCTTCAATGCTAATACACGTCCAGGTCAACCCAACATTGTATCGAGATAAATATCCGGCGTATAGTAGACTGACACCACGTCGCGTAATCGACGTCCGGCGCTCGGTGCCCGTCTATGAATCATCACAGAGTACAGCGAAGCTGGGGATCTATAAGAACTTACAAATGCACCGAAAGCCCCCCCCCCCCACACACACAGACGGAGCGGTACGGACGTGTACTCGATTTACCCGGATACAGAGAGAGACGAGACCGGGAGAGGAGAGTGCTGGAGAGCAGAGAGGAGAGGGGGCCGGGAGAAAGGGAGAGGGAGAAGATAGAGGGGAGGAGGGGGGAGAGAGTATTGAGGAGATTTGAGAGAGAAGTATGAGATGAGAGAGAGAGAGCGAGAGAGCGAGAGAGGAGCAGGAGAGGCGGTAAGCAGAGAGGAGGGAGAGAGGGGGAGACGAGGGAAGAAGAGAGAGGGGGGCGGGAAAGAAATCGCCAGAAAAGAGAGAGCCGTGGTGTGGTAGGGAAGAGCGAGAGCGACGAGACGTGTGCGGCCGCAGGTTTAAATATTGTTATGCGTGTACGTGCGCTTGTACGGTGTTCGCACGTGGCGTGTCGCGTGCGTGTGTACGTGCGCGCGCGTCTGTGTTTTGCTGGATGAGTACACAGGCGACGTACGACTGCTTCCGGCATCCCTCTCCATCGCAGCTTCCTTGCTTTCGGCTAGCGCTTCGTATGGCTTTCTACACATGAAGGATCCCTTCAGGATCTAATCTGACACATCGCCTTTCTCATTGCACATACATGGTTCATTCGACAGAAAACAAGCCGCGATTTATATTCAAGACGTTAACTCATAAATATTAGCCAGGCAATTGCGTAGCTAGTCGCAGTGAACGTACAGAATGATTGATGACGGACGACGACGAGACGCGACGGGACGACGACGACTGACGACGACGACAGACGACGAACGACGACGACGACGACGGACGACGACGCGACGACGACGACGACCGAGACGACGACGGCACGACGACGACGAGCGACGACGACGCATGACGATGAATGCATAATAATAATTGACGGCGATGATGATGTGAATGATTTGATGATTAGATGATGATGATGATCGATGATTGATAATGATGATTGATGACGATGACGATGATGATGATGATGATGATTGGATGATGATGATGATGATGACGACGGCATGACGGGATCGGCTGAGGATGACGACGATAATGGTTGATGGTGATGACTGACGACGACGGACGATCGTGGTAATGATGGAGAAATTGCTAAAAACATTTCAAATTCAGATTATAAAAATACCCTAGAAACGTGTCAAGTTGGCTGTTTAGTAACACATTCCTGCGCAAGAAAGAAATTATAAAAAAAGTCTGTTGTGAAAGAGCGATGATTATGAGCTGCCTTGGGCAATCGCTGGGATCTTGGCGATGGCAAATCACACGCTTTGTTTTTGCCACAGTTTAGGCGCGGTCGGTATAGAGCCTATTATAGTTTATTAATCCATTATATACGCTCGTTGTTGATTCTTTTATATTTCACGTCGTCATATTTCACTTCTATATTTCACTAGTTATATGTCTTTTAGCTTTGAAGGTTGCACTGATCCCGTACCATACTTTTAATGTATGGGAGATCAGTGGGCTTATTATGCTCATCATTGGCATTCGCGTATATTCATTTGAACTTGTATTACACATTGTACACTTTCATTACACATGTCTACACTGTCCATTCTGCAGATTTTCCACAGTGCCAAGTACGTATCTCACGCCTTGTGAAACATGCACGTACAAGAAGTGTTGGCGACGACGACGACGACGACGACAACGACGACCGACGACGACGACGGGACGAGCGACGACGATGACGACGACGACGACGACGATGACGGACGACAAGCAACACGATATAACAAGATATTCAGCGTAACGCAGTTTAAGCTGGCGCGTAGTCCCACACGCTGAACTGAGTACGTAATCTCTCTCGCGCTCTTCTTTGCGTGCTCTCGTCTCTCTCTCTCTCTCTCTCTCTCTCCGTCTTCTTCTCTCTCTCTCTCTCTCGCTCATCTCTTGCTCGTTGCGCTCTTCTACTCTCGTACCTTTGCAGCGCGCGGACTGTGTATACCTTCCACGTCGGCGATTCGAGAAACACCGGCGACAGTGTTAGCACTCGCCGTGGCGAGCGTGTCAGCCGCGTTGTTCATTGCTTGCTACGTTTAGCAAACGTTGCGTTCTTAGTTTCGTTAATCTCCTACCGTGTTAAAACGCGATAAACCTTGGCAACATAAAAGCTTTGTCTAGACTACTGTGAGCATACTTGTATGTGTGCAAACATGCACGAAATGTTCTCATTGCAGCCCAGAATTTGGTGCTCCGAATTATACAGCCTTAGCAGTAGCCCTACGCTAGCGCAAAATAGTTCCGGCGGAACGAGAATATACGTATTATTGTTTTTAATTGATTGACATAGAAGTAATATAGATACGATATGATTTAAACAAATTTCAAATTTTTTACTGAATAAACATCGAATAATGCCATTATAGCTTTGTTTTAGTCATAGAAATGAAACTGTTAGTGAATCGAGCGCGATCGCTCTGCTGTTGTCGTCCTGCTTTTAAAGTTGATGAACCTCGCAGTCTAAGATGCATAGATATATAGCCTACTGTGATATTGCATATGTTGAAAAAATTCACTACAAGGCTCATTTGTCTATTGCCTACTATTCATGAGACATATCTGTCTCAGAGAATCCTACAACGAGAATTAAAAAACTCTTCTCTTACGACGTGAGCCCCACAGGTGCACTGTTGGTATTACATCCGGGGTCGATCACAGCGCGAGCGATCGGGCTCAGTTCAATTAACAGCGTCTCTCTTTTCTATGATAAAACAAGTTATCAAATTCATTATTCGATTGTTATTTCAGTAAACAATTTTGAAATTTTGTTTAAATTCATAGTCGTGTATCCATGATTACGTATGGCCAATCAGAAAACAAATATAGTGTATTTTCGTAGTCGCAGAAAACTATTGTCTGCTGCGAGCGTTATGGGCCAGTGACTGCTAGCTGCTGTAACAAAACCGCTCCTGCGGAGTGTTGTCAAGAAAAAAGGTTCACATTCTTCTGGCGCTCAGATGAGAGACATTTGTCGTTGATGTCTTTCCACACGTGCAAGTAGTGCTCACGAGTTAGGTCCATAGACGAGCTTTCTTTGGTTGCGAGGGTTTATCCGTTTTATAACACCATGTCTTCCGTCCGCTGATGAGCGACCGCCTCGGACCGAATCTTATTTCTCTCTCCTCTCGTTCTCTCGTCTCTCTCTCTCTCTCTCTCTCTGCTCTTCTCTCGCGCGCGCGCGGGCGCTTCTTCTCTCTCTCTCTCTCTCTCTCTCTCTCTCTCTCTCTCTCTCTCTCTCTCTCTTTCTCTATGTATATATATATATTTATTTATTTATTTATTCAATTATTTACATAAATCTAAATATATATATATGAGAGCGAGAGAGAGAGAGAGCGACATATATCTCGTCGGGTCGGGTATATATATATATATATATATGAGTCGCAGACGCGCTGATTAAACCCTACATCAATATGGCGGCCGGAGCAAGGAGAAAAGGAAGCCGAGAGAAGCTCAACCAGCGAGGAGGTAGTAAGCCCTCCCCCTCTCCCCCTCCCCTCTCCTCCGGACTCAGCGTGACACGGCGAAATGAGAAAAGGGACGAGAAAAATCTTCCCCGTGACGAAATCATCAAACCACTTTTCCGTCGACCGACCGACCGCCCGCTGTCCACCCACCGCGGCGCTGCTGCCACCTACCCTAGGCGTGCCGACGCCACGCCGCGCCGTGGTTTCACGAGAGCCGCGGCGGGCGGACGCGCAGGGTATAAGCACGACCGTCTTCGCGACGGACGATGAGCTTAGGATGCGAGGAAAGAATTCTTCGGACGGATTACTATTATAGTGGCGCAAAGACCAACTGAGTGGCTTTAGCGAGAGAGAGAGAGAAGGGGGGATGATTAACGGGGGTAATTTATGCGTCGCTAGCAGTGTGCCAGGACACGCAGACGACGGCGACGGGCGACGGCCGTAATGCGGNCCCCTCCCTCTCTCTCTCTTTCTCTCTCTCTCTCCCCCTCTCTCTCTCCCTTTCTCTCTGCTAACACACTCATAAATCACTCAATCCGGGTAGGTAAACCCGTCGCCATGGATACGGCGCGACGCTTCCACGATGGTTTCAGCGCAGCGCAACCGATCCTGTAATCCCGTGCTTTCTATGCATAGCGTCGCTAATTAATTATTCACAAACGTTTAATCAAGGACGATGTTTAATTAAAAAGATGGGCTCGTCACGTGACATCCCCGGTGCGAAGACCGATGAAGCCATATTTATATTTACAGCGATATGCTGCGCGGTCTCCCAAACCTGCATCCTCTCGTTCTTTCTCTCTCTTCCTCCTGCGCGCTCTCTCTCTCTCGCGCGCGCTCTCTCTCGCTCTCTCTCTCTCGCGCGCGCTCTCTCTCGCTCTCTCTCT
>NW_014579669.1:25238-25746 GCF_000485595.1 Priapulus caudatus
GAGAGAGAGAGAGAGAGAGATAGAGATAGAGAGATAGAGAGAGCCCGGACGGCGAGGGAGAGTGAAAATACGAAAACATACGCAAACCATTAATCATACGGCAGCCCTGGCTGCTGGCTGCTGGCTGCACCCTGGCTGCTGGCTGCTAGAGTTAGATGCGTACGTCAGCGGAGGTGCTGCGTACGCCGCTAGCAATGACTTCCCACTATACTTGTTATTGTGTGGCAAACCCCGCCGTGGCTACCTGCGGTTTACCGACACATCGTTATTACATACCTATCCGCTTACGTAATACATTCTTATCACATTCTTACGCTGTTGACATAATATCAGGAATGCATAATAAAAGTATAAGTATAGTATAAGTATAATATAGTGTATCTATATTATACAATCCTGATATTACGTTATTATTTATTATTATATATATTCAGGAGCTAATAATGACAATTTGTCCCCTCTCCGCAGAGGGTGGAGAGGGGAGGGGTGGGGGAGGGGGTCACCCTCA
>NW_014579669.1:26348-26613 GCF_000485595.1 Priapulus caudatus
AGAGAGAGAGAGAGAGAGAGAGAGAGAGAGAGAGAGAGAGAGAGAGAGAGAGAGAGAGAGAGAGAGAACGCGTACACGCACCATACCAGACAAAAACACGGGAAATATTTCTCTGGCGTTTATTTCTAGCACAACACGAGCCGACCCGACGTGTTGGTGCAGCAGAGTGGATAGAGAGAGGGGGAGGGAGAGAGAGGAGGGGGGGAATGAAAGAGAAAGGAGAGAGAGAGGGGGAGAGAGAGAGAGAGAGAGAGAGAGAGAGAGA
>NW_014579669.1:28019-28716 GCF_000485595.1 Priapulus caudatus
TGTGTGTGTGTGTGTGTGTGTGTGTGTCTGTCTGTTTGTGTGTGCGCTCGCGCGTGTGTGCGTCTGCGCGTGTGTGTGCGTGCGTGCGTGTGCGTACGTGCGGGCGTGTGCGTGCGTGTGTATGTGCAGTGTGTATGTGCGCGCACGCACGCACGCACGCACGCACGCGACGTTATAAGATGCTGGCACGGGCATCGCTGCGACGATGTAATCATATAGGATGGCTTCATCTAAGATGGCTTCATCTAGGATGGCTTCATCTAGGATGGTTTCATCTTCTTCCGCAGTCGTATTATTATTACTGCTATCAACCTGTAATTACATCCACTCAACCACGCCACGCGCACGTACGAAGCCACGGAATCATGATGATGATCGCCGTCGTCGTCGTCATCGTCGACGTCGTCAGCAGCACCATCGTCATCGTCGTCATAACTATCAACATTATCAACATCATCATCGTCATCATCATTCTTCTTCTTCTGCTTCTTGTTTATCATCGCGTTCTCCACATTCAGCACTGCTGCTGTGAAGCCACACATCGCTGCCCCGCCAGCCGCATCCATGAGAGTGCAGCAGCATCACGTACACAGACGCCATGCATGAGGCGGCAGCGGCGGCTACTGACGACGGCAGCAGAGGAAATACATACTCGCGAACATTTCTCACCTCCAGGTATGAAGCCAATATATATATA
>NW_014579669.1:32248-35617 GCF_000485595.1 Priapulus caudatus
AGAGAGAGAGAGAGAGAGAGAGAGAGAGAGAGAGAGAGAGAGAGAGAGAGAGAGAGAGAGGGATAGAGGGGAGAGGGATAGAGGGGAGAGAGGGGGAGGGAGACAGAGTTAGTCAATAAAATCAAGAGTCCATAATAGGAAATTTTCTATTACGGCCCCTTTATAACATCAATATAATTCACAGGCACCTGTAGGGAGGGCGAAACCTGGGGGGAGGGCGAAACCTGGGGGGAGGGAGGCACCTGTAGGGAGGGCGAAACAGCTAATCAAAAGCTACGTTATAACATTATAGGTCTTAATAAAATACCTCAATAATTTAGATTAATTGAACACTTCTTAATTAATTAATTAATTACATTATGATGCGAAGGCATTCAACGTTAGTAATACCATCCATGATCATTGGTATAACGTTAGCCATCGTAGATAGACAGACGGACACACGGATGGAGAGATGGACGCAGCACGATAGGTTGGAGTTAGGGTTAGGGTTGGGGTTACCACTAACTCTAACTCCAACCCACTCGCAACCCGAACCATGAACTCAAGCCAAACCCCCCGGGCGAAATGTCTCAACTATACACTTAACAAAAGAACTAACCATACAAAAACTCTGGGGACAATAACACTCAACAATGACCCTAACATTTAACCCGACACCCATGGTGAGTTATGTGTCGCTGCCCCCCACCCCTCCCACCGTCGTCCCCACCTGTCCGGCACACCACACCTGGCCACACCTGGCTGCGTTCCCTTAGACTCCAGCCGCGCTCGCCGAAAACAACTTCCTCGAAAAAAAAACACGCGCCGACGCTCGCCTTCTATTCTCCCCCGCTTTCCACTCGGCGACAAAGCAAGGCTGACGCACCCCTCCTCCCCCTCCCCCCAAGCCCACACGCCCCGGGGTCGTGGTTCCGTCTCGCCTCACAGGTAAATGGCCCTCTTGTTCGCACCATCTCTCTCTCCCCGTACACAATCCCTCTCTATTTTTTTCGTATTATTCCCATTCCCTTTCCGTCTTCCCTCCATCGCGAACTATTTCTCACTCCACCTTCTTGCCCTTCCCTCTCTGCCTCTCCCCCTTCCACAACTCCCTACACTTCTTCCCTATAGCTCCCGCTTCCTACACCCCCAAACCCTTCCATGGCTTTCTATACCCCCCCCCTCCACCACCACTCCTCTCTACCCCCCAACCGCCTGCTAAAACCTCCCCCCCTCCCTTCAGACGTCAAGTTGCATTAAGTTCCATTCTCGCCGATTAAATAAGAAAGGCAACGTACGGCGGGCTGTATGTATGAGAAAAACCCTTCTTTCTTCTCCCCCGCTACGCTCGCTCACTCGTTCTCTCTCTCGCTCTCTCTCAAGTTTCTTTCTCTCTCTCATCAATGAGTTAAGAGTGAATCAATGCGTCCATTCAGAGAAGCTGAAGGATAGATGCTTTATTTGTGCGTTAGAGAAAGCGGGCTTGCTTATAATATATGCTGGAGAGAATGTAAAGCTTAAGCCGGGAGAGAGAGAGAGCGCGAGCGAGCGAGATGTATGGGGAGAGAGCGAAAAAGAAAGAAAGAGAGAGCCACACTGAGAGAGGGAGAGATAAGGGTGCAAGATAGGAGGAAGAGAGAGAGAGAGAGAGAGCATGTCTCATTTTTCTCCTACTTGTATTCGTTTAGTTCCCATCATCATCACTATCAACGACACCGCAACCACTAACAGCAACACCCCGTGTGTGCTTCGTTCCCATTGTCTACTGGTTGCGTGCACCGGAGTTAACAAAGCTTTGCAGCTATATGGGTGGTGACCTGTGGGTGGGTCTGTCTCATACGGAAGTGTTCGCTTCGCCTGTGATTGGTTGTCTTGGGTGTTGTGTGTGCGTCGGTGCTGTGCTGCGGTGCGTTATCTTGGCGTCGTTTCTTGTGTCTCGGCGTGCGCCGGTCGGGCTGCGTGGTGGTGGTTGGTGCTGCGGTTGCGGTGCGCGTGCGTGTGTGTCGCGAGCCGCCTTGGCGGGGCGTGTGTGCGTGTGCGTGTGCTCGCCCCGCGTCCCTTCGCGTGCCGTTTCGTGGCTGCCGTCATTCTGCCCGTCGGTGCGCCGTCGCGCGTCCCCATGGCGTCGACCCGAGCGTTATGTGTGTGTGTGTCGTGTGGTGTGTGTTCGTGTGGTGATTGTGTGTTGTGCTGTGCGCGGTGGAGTAGTGTGTGGTGTTTGGGTGTGTTACCTGTGNACACGCACACACGCACGCGCGCGCACGCACGCACGCACGCACGCACACACACACACACACGCGCGCGCGCACACAACAAACGCATACGCACACGCACACGCACACGCACACGCACACGCCGACAAAACCTGCGCAGGAAGTATTTATGGCGAGGTATAGTGCAAGCTTGATAATCGGTGCACGCCGTGCATGGCGACCCGGGCTATGCGTGTGCTCTGAGTGTATCGATAGTCAGTGCAGAGCTTTGTGTGGCATGCAAGCCGCAACGCTAGCGAGGGTAGCTCGCCGCTACACGCACGCACGCACGCACGCACGCACGCCGTGCCATACAAAGCAGTGGCGGCAGGTGCATGGTAGCGGGGGTCGGTCGGCTGGCTTATTCATATATACAGAAATGTATATAGTATACATATATATAATTACTTATATATATATATATGAGGAAATACAAGTCACTCAGTNCTCTCTCTCTCTCTCTCTCTTGCATTCTCTGTCTTCTATTACGTACGTGTAATTTACTCTCTTTAAATCAACCACGAGTATAGTAGTTTCAGACCATGACCTGACGATAAGAGAATCAACCCTCTGTTACAGCAGAGGTTACCCGGTTGTCGCCTGACGTGTGACGACGTAGTCACGTAGTTACGGCACGTGGCCTGCCACCAGGAGGCGTCTCTCTCGTCACACATATCAGACAATGAGCGCTGCCCCTTCCATCCCTCCTCTCGCTCTGTCTGTCTGTCTGTCTCTCTCTCTCTCTCTCTTCTCTCTCTTTTTCTCTCTCTCTCTCTCTCTCTCCTCTCTCTCCTCTCTCTCTCTCTCTTGCGATCTGTACGTGTAATATACTCTATCTACTCGTTTATGACACGCGTAAACAACACAAATAGCCCGCTCCGTAAATAGACGCGTCTGCGTAAATAGGCCGTAAGGTATTAAACACACACGTTACGTGATCATGGCTGAGCGAGCGAGGCGGAGTCTGTCTCAGTCGTAGGTCCGTTGCCGACGCATGCACGCCTACGCCGACCGACACGAACGCATGCACTGAGCGCGCACTCAGAGCAAACCTAAACTGCGCTGCAGAAAATTCAGGGGATAGTCACTTACAAGGATGGCGAGAGAGGGAGAACTAAACCGAGAGAGAGAGAGA
>NW_014579669.1:36772-44164 GCF_000485595.1 Priapulus caudatus
TCTCTCTCTCTCTCTCTCTCTCTCTCTCTCTCTCTCTGTCTCTTTTTCTCTCTCTCTCTCTCTCTCTCTCTCTCTCTGTAATAAAGTTTGAGGGCGAAGATATAAAGCTATTGTCATTCATAAAGGCAATCGCCATACATCTGCCTAGTTAGATCCATCTTATCATCACCATCTTAAATGCGGTCCATCGATCTATGGCGTAATTATACGAGACCTTGAGTTCCACGCGCACACACGCACGCACGCACGCACGCACGCACGCACACACACACACACACACACACACACACACACACACACACACNGGCAGCAGCAGCAGCAGCAATGCCAAGCAGCACAGGAGCACTTGGAGGCGTTTCAATAAAATAAATGCTAAATAAATACAAATTCTATTACTACCAGAAGCTCTTAATGTTTCTCTTATCTCTCTTCAACGCTATTATTGCGCGCGAGCAGTTCTCAGGTGCGACATGCGTGGTCCCGGTGTCCCGGTTAAGAGTCCAGAAACGTCCTGGGGCCCGTTGTCAGAAACCAAATTAGTCTTAACATTAGCTTTAACATTAACAATTCTCCTAGACTCGTCGACATCACTTGGTTTCGTATTTGTTATGAGGAAATCTGCTACCGATTTTTTCATTCTCGGTAACTTCGCCAGCATGTTCTGTCACCGGTCTATAGAGAAAAAGTTAATGTTAAGACAATGATAAGATCATTTTGTTTCTGACAAAGGGTCCCTCCGTCGTAACATTTCAGGCCATATTTTTAAAATCTCTACATCAGTCAAATACGTTAAATTTGCCGTGGTTGTTGATGTACTGTTGACTTCAGCGAACAATAACAAGGCCACAACATGTCAAACACTTGTTTTCACAATATAAATTTGCATTTTATTTTACATGATATACTTTAAAAAAATGTGCGTGGCGACCGCGACAAACACATGTCGCAGTCCGCCCCACGACTTTTCCTGTTTTGCGCACCGCGAAAAAACGGCGATGACCATTATCACTAGTGATCCTTTCTGGATTTTCCCAACTTGGGACCTCTGTATTGCCGACAATGTTCGTGTAAATGCCGTCTCAAATGCTCATCTGCAAACATCAGCACGGGGCTGCGCCGCAGCTAGCTGCTGCACACGACACATAAATACATGAGCATCTTGACGGCATTTACCAGGAAACTGTGCAGCATAATAGTGAAAGAGAGTACGAGAAACATTAAGACTTTGGTAGTACAATAGATTACGTATTTTATTTAGCACTTAATTATTTGAACACGCCCACAAGTGCCTGTGAGCAGCGCAGCAGCGCCAGCCAGCCAGCTCTCACGCAGGAAGCTCGCACACGGCCCCAGCAGGCCGATATGTGTGTCAAGTGGCGCGCGCTGCCTAATAAGCTATAACCTATAAGCTAATGAGGGAGACGGGGTGAGGAGACCTTAGCACAGTATCTGCAGCCTGTAGCAGCAGTGAGCAGCAGCACAACACCACCACAATAGACAGAGCAGTAGTACACAGTAGCAGCAGCACCAACACCACCCATTCATAACGCAGCAGCAGTAGTAACAGTAGCAGCAGCACCACACACACTCAGCATAAGCCAGCAGCAGTAGCTAACAGCTAGCAGCACAGCAGCGCAAGCCACCAGCCCACCACCGATGAAGCAGCAGCAGCATAGTAGCAGCACACAAGCAGCAAGCAGCAGCAGCAGCACCAGTAACAGCAGCAGCAGCAGCAAGCCCAGCACCAAGCACTAGCAGCAGCATCAGCAGGAGGAGGAGAGATTAAGGACAAAGGGAAATAGAAGCCAGACCATTAGATCAATTACCCCCACCGGCGAGACCAATTCTGCCCGCCGCCGGGCTATGACCGCACAGCGGTGGCCCCCGGTGACCGGTTCCGCTCCCCGCCCCCCCCCTCCGCGCGCCGCACATATCCGGCAGCCATCGGCCAATACCCTCGGATTGTGACCTTATAGGAAAACGTCGCCAAAGCGGTCATCAACAAACGAAGTCGCGCCGACAATTTACTATAGCAGATGGCTGGATGATGGCATGGAACATGACGTTGCGCATTGCTCTGTATAATTAATGTGTGGTGCGTTCAGGGGTATAGAAGTGCAGAGGTGCTGATCTGTCTGTGACTGTGAGGAGACTGAGAGGGAAGTGGTTATTATTGGCATGGATGCGGAGAGCAGAGTTCGGCAGGATGAGGATCGGATTGGGAGACATGGGGCTTCATCTCTCTTAATAACGAGGATAGATGTGTGTGACCTTCTCTCTCTTTCTCTCGTCCTCCTTCGTCGCTTCACCTCTCTCTCTCTCTCTCTCCTCTCTGTCTCCTCTCTCCTCTCTCTCTCTCTCTGTCTCCTCTCTCTCTCCGTCTCTCTCTCTCTCTCTCCTTCTCTCTCTCATCTCTTTCTCTCTCTCTCTCTCTCTCTCTCTCTCTCTCTCTCTCTCTCTACTCTCTTTCTCTCTCTCTCTCCTCTCTCTCTCTCTCTTCTCTTTTTCTCTCTCTCTCTCTCTCTCTCTCTCTCTTCTCTCTCTCTCTCTCTCTCTCTCTCTCTCTCTCTCGCTATCACTCTCTCACCCTCTCCGCTCTCTCTCTCTCTCGCCCTCTCTCTATCTATCTCTATCGCTCTCCGTTTCTCTTTATCTCCGTCCTCGCCTCTCCATCACTGTCATCTCCATCCATCCGTACTTGCTCCAGCGTCCTCATCTCCATCCATCCGTACTTGCTCCAGCATCCTCATCTGCATTCATTCACCGCTCTCGCGCGATCACTCAGTACGTATTGATTACCCCCTCCTCCCCTTCCCCCTCCTCCCCTCCTCCCAACCCCGTTCTTCCTCGTCGATATGTTGATGATCGATCAAATGATTCCGTCAAGTTTTTTTTATGAAGCGTAATTACGATGGGCTCCCTTAATATTTCTCTACAATAATCCGAAAAATGCTTCATTGCTGTCGCTCGCTCATCGCTCTGTTGTTGCTGCCGCTGCTACTGCTGCTGCTGCTGCTGCTGCTGCTGCTGCTGCTGCTGGTGCTGCTGCTGCTAGCGGCGGCGGCGGCGGCGGTGGCGGCGGTGGCGGTGGTGGCGGTGGCGGCGGTGGCGGTGGTGGCGGCGGTGGTGCTGCTGATTCTGGTGGCGGTGGCGGTGGCGGTGGCGGTGGCGGTGGCGGTGGCGGTGGCGGTGGCGGTGGCGGTGGTGGTGGTGGTGGTAGTGGTGGTGCTGCTGCTGCTGGTGGTGGTGGCGGTGTTGTTGGTGGTGGTGCTACTGCTGCTGCTGCCGCTGCTGCTGTTGTTGTTGTTGTTGTTGTTGCTACTGCTGTTGTTGTTGTTGCTACTGCTGTTGTTGTTGTTGCTACTGCTGTTGTTGTTGTTGCTACTGCTGCTGCTGGTGGTGGTGGTGATGATGGTGCTGCTGCTACTACTGCCGCTACTGCTGCTGATGATGCTGTTACTACTGCTGCTGATGTTGCTGCTGAGGTTGCTGCTGCTGCTACTGCTGCTGCCGCTGCCGCCAGCAGCAGCATCATCATTACCACCAGCAGCAGAAGCAGCGTCATCATCATCATCAGCACCACCGCCAGCAGCAGCAGCAGCAGCAGCAGCAGCAGCAGCAGCCATGTGTACACGTACGTCTCAGTCGTCTATATGTAGTTAGTAATCAATACGATAGACGGTACAGCATGCAGTGGTTTGCAAATAAAGACGTCCCGTGTGTGCGTACGCACGTACATACCACGCTCACATACATAGCCCCGCCAGCGCCGACCCAAACCCGGACACCGCAGTGTTTGCGAAGACTTACCGTACCCGCTACTCGCAAGGTCGTTACCGAAAACATGATCCGACACGCATAATACAAGGAAAACACTCGCCCAGCACCGCCCGCGGCCTGCTATCGAGCCAACTATTTCGCATTACGCAGATATTATTACGCATAGCGCAGGTATTTTGGTGAACATGCTTGCGGCGCAGGAATTTCGCTGTACTGCATATTTCGCCTTGTCCAGGTGCGATTTGTTTTTTGGTATTACGCGGGTATTTCTGTATTACGCTCGTATATTCTTATTATTCGTGTGCAGGCTCATTATAATTCTGCAGGCGAGGACTTATTAGATAGTTTAGAAAGATTATGAGGATATATTAGAAGGTGACTGACTTTAGGTAACATAAGAGGGGGAGAGATAAGAAGGACTCTAGGCAACATCAGGCAAGGGAAAACACTAAAGGGAGACTTTATTGATCATTAAAGAGAGACATTAGATGGGAAGGAGATACTAGAGACACACACACACACTAGGTAACATTAGACAAGGGGAGACAGTAGAGGAAGACTCTGGGGAAGGAAGGGCAGAAAGCCTCAGTAAAGAGAGGAGACAGAGAGCGGAGGAGACAAGAGTGACGAGGCCCTGCGTTTCCTCCTTACCCAGGTGTACACGCACACGCACGCACATGCACGCACGCACGCACGTACGCATGCAGGTGCGTACGCGCATAAGAACACACAGAGAGAGCGAACTAGTAAAACTGGAATTTCAGGAACTAGAAGCGTCTGCTTCTTACATCGCCCCGCGGTGTGCATGCGTGCGTATGTCTGCGTGTGTGCGTGCGTTCGTATGTCTGCGTGTGTGCGTGTGCGTGTGTGCGTGTGCGTGTGCGTGTGCGTGTGTGCATGCGTGCGTATGTCTGCGTGTGTGCGTGTGCGTGTGTGCGTGTGCGTGTGTGCATGCATGCGTATGTCTGCGTGTGTGCGTGTGTGCGTGCGCGTGCGCGTGTGTATGTGTGTGTGTGTGTGCGTGTGTGTGTGTGTGTGTGTGTGTGTGTGTGTGTGTGTGTGTGTGTGTGACTGTGTGTGTGTTTGCATTATGCAACACTCGCCAGAGAATGCGGGGCAAATTTCTAGCACAACGCGATTTTCATCTTAGACGAGACATAAGCAACAACAGCCGCAGCAGCAGCAGCAAGCAGTAACACATCACGCTCGTTTGCCACACTCCCAGGGGCGGTTTCCTCTACGCTTCCTTGCCCCTACACACGCACACACATGCACACACGCACACAACGCACACACGCAGCACCACGCACGCACACACAAACACAACACACACACGCACGCACGCACGCACGCACGCACGCAACGCACGCACGCACCACGCACGCAACGCACGCACGCACGCCACGCACGCGCACGCACACGCACACACACAACACACCACACACACACACACACACACACACAAAACACGCCCGCACGCACGCACGGCACGCACGCACGCACGCACACACCCATACAGAGAGAGAGAGAGGAGAGAGGACCGTGCTCATACATCACTGTATATAACACGCCTGCTTGCTGCAAATGTCTGTTATAAGTAACACAAGGCTAAACCTGTTTACGGGGGGAACGTACGTAGCGTAGCTGCTGGCTGTGTGCCTTATCTACGTCTTCTTATCTTCTCTCTCTCTCGCTCTCTCTCTCTCTCTCTCTCCTCTCTCTCTCTCTCTCTCTCTCTCTCTACTCTCGCTCTCTCTCTTCTCCTCTCTCTCGCTCTCTCTCTCTGTCTGTCTGTCTGTCTCGCCCCCTCTCTCGTCGCTCGTTCGCTCTCCCTTGCTCTCTATCTCTCTCTCTTTCTCGCTTTCTCTCTCGCTCTCTCGCCAACTCTCTTCCTCTCTTTCCCCTTTATTCTCTCTCGCTCTCTCTCCAACTCTCTTCCTCCTTTTTTCTCTCTCGCTCTCGTCCCCCTCTCTATTTATCCATTTCCTTCTCTCTCTCTCGCCCTCTCCTCGATCTCGCTCTCTCTCTCTCTCTCTCTCTCTCTTCTACCCGCTGCTCTCTCCCGCCGTCTCTGCTCCTCTCTCTGTCTCTCTCTGCGTCTCTCTCTCTCTCTCTCTCTCTCTCTCTCATCTCGCCGTCATCTCGATCTCGCTCTCTCTCTCTCTCTCTCTCTCTCTCTCTCTCTCTCTCTCTCTCTCTCTCTCTCTCTCTCTCTCACCCTCTCTCTACGTCGACCGGCGGCACGAGATAATGACAGCATGAAATAGATGGTGCGGAGGAAAGCTTACACAGGAGGAAACGTGATCTACACAGCATCAAGAGTACATAATAGAGATTATTACATACGCTTATTATTATATGCTTAGATTATATTATGTCTCTATTGTGTACGCTGGACAGTATCTTACACGGAGAACAAGGCGAGCCTTGAGAACGAACTGGTCTATCACAAACACCCGGGGGACACGCGCCGGTCGCGCTGCTGCTGCTGTTACACAAATTCCACGAGCGGGATTTAAATGAACAGATGCCAGCCTGAGCGATGGAAACTGACAGCTTAACTGCTGTTGGCAGTATCCGTCTTTACATCAACCCCCCCCCCTCCCCCACACCCTCCCTTCCTACATCCCACCCACACACTACGCGTCTCGACGGGAAATTTAAACTGCAGGAATCGATACCGATATAGATCGCTACGCGCCGGCGTCGTTGCACTGCACTGGATTTCAAAGAATTATCTGGGGATTGGTAGGTCAACCGTACGCACATTGTAAGCCTAGCATACAGGAGCAACGTGATGAGAGAAGGCGAACGTACACAGGCACGCACGCACGCACCCACGTACGTACCTACGTATGTACGCACGCACGCACGCACTCACGCACGCACGCACGATCGCGCACACACGCACACGTATACACGCACACGCGCGCGTACACACACACGCACTCGCACGCGCGCTCGCGCGCTCGCGCACACACGCACGCACGCACGCACACACACGCACACACGTATACACGCACACACACATACACGCACACGCACGCGCACACGCACACACGCACATAATCCTCCTCCCTCCTCCCCATCCCTCCTCCCTCCTCCCCATCCTCCTCCCCTCCCCTCATGCTCCTTCCCTCCCCCCATCCTCCTCCCTTCCCCCATCTTCCTCCCCACCCCCATCCTCCTTCCTCCCCGCAACCCCCATCAAGAGTTTTTTGTTTAGCTCGCTAGTTGACACTCATCACACACGTTGTGCTTGACATGATCACTGTGTGAAGACAGTCGGTCTGCCATCTTATTTCCTGGTTAGCTGAGACACGTCGGGCGTTTTTTTCCGCCTGTCAGTTTAGATTCTAGGTTCGTCTAGCATGGCCGCTTGATATGATGGGGTGGGGAGGTGGGAGTGATAGCATGGGTAAGGGTTGGGGTAGCGGTGTAAAAGGTTAGGTTTAGGCAACAATTACAACTTCAATTACAAATCTAACCCCATCGCTAATACTCATTTTAAATCTAACCCCAACGCTAATACTCATTTTAAATCTAACCCCATCGCTAATACTCATTTTAAATCTAACCCCATCGCTAATACTCATTTTAAATCTAGAACTT
>NW_014579669.1:46310-47305 GCF_000485595.1 Priapulus caudatus
ACACACACACACACACACACACACACACACACACACGCACACAACAATCACACACACACACACACGCGCGCGCACACACACACACACACAGGCGACCTCCCCGCATCGTACACACTCACAATAGCGTACCATACTGAAATCCCTCTTCGCCGCTCTCGGAAAAACTGAAGCCAATTTCCTCTGAGAATTTCCCAATTTCTCAGAGAAAAAAGGAGAAAGGAAGAAAGAAAAAAGATGAAAGCCGCACCCGCTTAGCTTACTGATGACGAAGCCACCATGATGAGTCACATCCCAGGCTCAGCCTCCTCCAACACACACACACGCGCGCGCGCGGAATTTCCCAGATGCAATTCGCAGCGTCAGTACCGTTGTCCTCCGATATCCCCTCGTTAATAGCCCATTAAAATCATCAGCGCTTTTATTTCGAAAAGCGCGTAAGTACGCACAAAGAAGAGAGAGAGAGAGAGAAAGAGAAAGAGAGGAGGGGCATAGATAAGGGAGGGGGTGAGTAGGAGGGGGAGCAGAGAGGCGGGAGCAGCGAGAGGGGGGAAAAGGGGCGAACAATGAGAGAAATAAGGAAAAGGGTATAGATGACAGGTCGGAGACGGCAGGGCAGAGGAGGGAAGAGCAGCGACGCGACGCCACGCACGCACCTCACGCACGGCACGCACGCACGCACGCACGCACACACACACACACACACACACCTCAGCGCTGCAGGCACCTCCTTTTAAAATGCCCAAACATGCGGTTCGATTGGTATCTACAAAGCCTTAGCTTCCAACCGACATTCGGCGCACAGCACACCAATACAGTCTCACAGTCACGCAGCCACGCTGTTTCCACCACCAGCACCCCCACCGCCGCCGCCGTACACACATACACACACCATTCATCCACGTCTACTTCACACCTGCCCTCCCCCTTCTCCTCCCCCTGCATCCATCAACGATACAATGCTACATTCCACAGACCATTCTCTCTCTCTCGCTCCC
>NW_014579669.1:56352-57468 GCF_000485595.1 Priapulus caudatus
CTCTCTCTCTCTCTCTCTCTCTCTCTCTCTCTCTCTCTCTCTCTCTCTCTCTCTCTCTCTCTCTCTCTCTCTCTCTCTCTCTCTCTCTCTCTCTCTCTCTCTCTCTCTCTCTCTCTCTCTCTCTCTCTCTCTCTCTCTCTCTCTCTCTCTCCCTCCCTCTCTCTGTCTTTCGCGCTCCTTCGTTCTCGTAGGGTTTCTGGTTCACATGTGTGAGCAACGTGTGTTTATTTGTGCGCGTCTGAGCGAATCTTCATCCTGATGCTGCTGCTACTGTTGTTGCTGTTGCTACTGTTACTGCTGCTGCTGCTACTGTTACTGCTGCTGTTAGTGCTGCTACTACTGCTACCGCTGCTGCGGCTCATGCTGCTGTTACTGCTGCTGCTGTTACTGCCGGTGGTGTTACTGCTGTTACTGCTGCTGTTACTGCTGCTGCTACTGTTGTTACTGCTGCTGTTGCTGCTGTTGTTACTGCTGCTGCTATTGCTACTGCTATCGTCATCGTCGTCGTTGTTGTTATTCTTGTTTTTGTTATCGTCATCTTGTTGTTGTGGTTGTGGTTGCTGCTGCTGTTGCATTTCCTGACGACGTGGCTTTAGTTTGAGCAAGCAATGACTCAAGTAAAAGATACATAGTGATGGAGATGGATAGCGTAAGCTAGGGAGGATGGGAAGAAAGAAGAAAAACATGACAAACGGGTGGAAGGGTGGAAGACAGAGCGGGACAACGAAAAGGGAAGGAAGACCGTTTAGTATTAAGAGCGAGGGGAAGAGAGGGAAAGAGAGCGAGAGAAAGGGGGAGAGCGAGACAAGAGAGAGAGAGAGAGAGAGAGAGAGAGAAGAGAGAGAGAGAGAGAGAAGAGAAACCGAGAGAGAGAGCGACACACACACACGAACAAGCGCACGCACCACGTCACGCACGGCACCGCACGCACGGCACGGCACGCACGCACGACGCACGGCACACACGCAGCGCACGCACGGCACGCCAGCAGCACGCGACGCACGCACGCCACTGCACGCAGCACGGCACGCAACGCCGCAGACGCACAGCCCACAGCACGCACGACAGCGCACTTGGCACGGTCCACGCACGCACGCTACGCACAGCACACACACT
>NW_014579669.1:58656-59001 GCF_000485595.1 Priapulus caudatus
TGCTGCTGTTGCTGCTGTTGCTGCTGCTGCAACTGCTGCTGCCACTGCTGCTGGCGGTGCGGTTGTTGCTGCTGTTGCTGATGTTGCTGCTGCTACAACTGCTGCTGCCACTGCTGCTGGTGGTGCGGTTGTTGCTGCTGCTGCTGCTGGTGGTGGTGTTGCTGCTGCTGCTGCTGCTGTTGTTGTTGCTGTTGCTGCTGCTGCTGGTGGTGGTGGTGTTGCTGCTGCTGCTATTGCTGCTGCTGTTGCTGCTTCTACTGCTGCGCTGCTGCTGCCGCCGCGCACACGCGCACACGTTGAACCAATTGGGCACAGAGAGAGAGAGAGAGAGAGAGAGAGAGAAGT
>NW_014579669.1:60652-60903 GCF_000485595.1 Priapulus caudatus
CAGAAGCAGCAGCAGCAGCAGCAGCAGCAGCAGCAGCAATAGCAGCAGCAGTCGCAGCAGCAGTAGTAGCAGCCAGCAGTAGCAGCAGTAGTAGTAGCAGTAGCAGCAGCAGTAGTAACAACAGCTGAGGTGTGATGGCAGCACTATCCAGTGTTCATCAACATACACACGCGTGTATGTACGTACGCGTGTATGCTGTGCGGGGACAAATCTATGCGCTAGCCTGCCGGCTACCGCTCTCCTGCGTCTCG
>NW_014579669.1:62674-63173 GCF_000485595.1 Priapulus caudatus
CACGCACACACACACACACACACACACACGCACGCACGCACGCACGCGCGCGCGCGCACACACACACAACTTACACTAACGCAAATACGCGAGGGATGTCCCGATGTGAGGAAGGTAGAGAAAGAAAGGTGGGTCCCTCCCTCACCACTCCACCAACCACCGAGTCCACTAGTGACTAGTCGTTGGCCTAGCTACAAAGAATTTTCAACCAATCAGATCGCGCCTGACTACAGCAGGCAGAGCAGTAAGACTCGTTCCTCCGTCTTTTTTTTCTACCCGCGCGTGGAAACGTCGAGGAACCCGTCTAACCTGTAGATGGCGCAACGTGCGCTCGTGCTTTAAGAACTATTGCCAGCGTGGAAATCTCTGCCTTTACGTACTAGTCTAGTATCAACGGGAACAACCTTCCTTTTACGAACAAAAACCGTGGTTACTCAAAGACCTGGGGCCCGTTGTCAGAAACAAAATTGATCTTAGCATTAGTCTTAAGATTAACTTT
>NW_014579670.1:5000-7816 GCF_000485595.1 Priapulus caudatus
TGCTGCTGCCGCTGCTGTCGTTATTTCACCTAACTAAGCTAAGTCCTTTGCGCTTAAGCCAGAGACGTTAGCTTCAGTTAATGCAATAATTGAAAGACTTTCGCGTGTAATAACATCGCGTGGGGCGGTTTAGACCTGACTGCGCCGCGTCGCTGCGGCTGCAGCTCCCGCGAGGCATTCTCGGCCCAGACACAACTGATTATCGCTGACCTGCCGGACATCAGTTCTATATATAACGGAAGTAGAAAACTCGCGCGCACACAAGAATGACTAGGCAGTGTCGGCGGTGATGACGTCACACTGCTGGCGAGAAGAGAAGCTTCTTAATGCGTATAGTGTGGGAGAGAGAAGCCGTCGCAGCAGGCGAGGAGAGAGAGAGAGAGAGAGAGACGAGAGAGAGAGAGAGGAGAGAGAGAGAGAGATAGAGAGAGCGATGACGTCACGGGTGGTCGCGTGACGAAATAGCCACCAGTTCGAGCGATCATCTGAGCAATTTGCCTTCGCGCGTGTGAATCTGAATTAACCATTTCTGAGGCTTAGCCGCCAGCGCATGCGTCCACTAGTCGTCCGCCGTCGTCTCCGTCGTCGTCCCGTCGTCGTCGTCCTCCTTGTTCAAGCAAAAGTCGTGGTGGTGGTCGTCACGTTTCTGATGTCTTAGTCGGCAGTCGTTGTGTCGTCGTCGTCATCATCGCATAATCGGTCATCCGCATCATCGTCGGTCGTCTCATCGTCATTCATCGTCGTCATCGTTATCATCGTCGTCCTCGTCATAAGCGTCATCATCGTCATCGCAACGTCGATCGTCAATTTAATCATACGTCACATCATCGTCAAGGTCGTCGTCATCGTCGTCGTTGTCGTCTGTCGTCGGTCGGTAGAGGGTGGCGGGTAGAGTGAAGCGCGATTGTGTGTAAATGTGCGAGCTTGCGTACCGGCACGCCGCAACGTCGGCCTTATAAGAATAAAGCTCGTTACTTACTTACTGTACATACTTACTTAACGCAAGAGCGGCGTCGGTCAGCTTGTGGACAGATTTCAATATGGGTACGGCACGCATCGTAGCGTATATGCAGCCGTATGTAATGAGTAATATTTTTTTTCTCCCAGCCTCTTTCCTCTCCCCGGTCTTCATTTCAACTCTCCCCTTCCTCTCGCTGCAACGTTCCGCCACGTCGTACCCAGGCCGCCTCCACCTTCTCTCGCTGCAACGTTCTTCCTCCGTTGTTACCCAGGCCGCCTCCACCTTCTCTCGCTGCAACGTTCTTCCTCCGTTGTTACCCAGGCCGCCTCCACCTTCTCTCGCTGCCAACGTTTTCCTCCGTCGTTACCCAGGCTGGGGCCTCCACCCTTCTCTCGCGCAGCGTTCTTTCCTCCGTCGTTACGCCAGGCGCCCCACCTTCCTCGGCTGGCAAACGTCTTCCTACCGGTCGTTAACCCAGGCCGCCTCCACTCTCTCGCTGCAACGTTCTCCTCCCGCCGTTGTTACCCGCAGGCGCGCCTGCCACCATTCTCCTTCGCTGCAACGTTCTTCTCTCGGCGCGTTACCCAGGCCGCTCGCACCTTCTGTCGCTGCAACGTTCTTCCTCCGTTGCTACCGCCGGCCAGCCTCCCCCTCTCTCGCTGGCAGCAGCAACGTTCTCCTCCGTTGTTTACCCCCCAGGCCGCCCGCCCCCCTATCTCTCGCTGCGCAACGTTCTTTCCTCGCGTTGTTACCCAGTCCTCGCCTCCACCTTCTCCTCGTTGGCAATCGTCTTCCTCACGTTGCTAGCCCAGGCCGCCTCCACCTTCTCGTGCGCTGCCCAACGTTCGTTCCCCGTTGCTACCCAGGCGCGCCTCTCCCGCCTTCTCTTCGTTGCAACGTTCCTTCCTCCGTTGGCTACCCCAGGCCGCCTCCACCTTCTCTTGCGCTGCAAACGTTCTTCCTCCGTTGTTACCGCAGGGCCGCGCCCCCCCTTCCTCTGTCGCTGGCAAACGTTCTGCCTCCGTTGTACCAGCAGTCTTCCCCTTCTTCTCGCATAACAACGTCTGTGCCTCGTTGTAACTCCCAGGCCGTCTTCACCTTCTCATTCGCTGCAACGTTCTTCCTTGCCGTTGTTACTCCAGGCCGCCTCCACCCTTCCCCTCTGCTGGCACGTCTTCCTCTGTGTACGGCAGGCCGCCTCCACTCTTCTCTCGCATTGCAAGACGTTCTTCCTCCGTTGTTAGCCCAGGGCCGCCTCCACCCTTCTCTGCACAGCTGCAGACAGTTTCTTCCTCCGTCGTACGCCAGGCCGGCCTCCACCTTCTCTCGCTGCATACGTTCTTCCTCCGTGTCCGCCAGGCGCCCTCCCCCTTCTCTCGCGCAGACGTTCTTGCCTCACGTTGTACCGCAGGCCGCGCTCGCCCCTTCGTCGCTGCAACGTTCTTTCTACCGTCGTTACCGCAGGCCGCCTCCCGCTTCCTCGCTCGCAACGTTCTTCCTCCGTGGTTTACCTACGCGACGGCCGCCACTCCACCTCCCTCGCTGCAAGCGTTCTTCCCCCGTTGCTACCCAGGCGCTCAACCTTCCCCGCTGCAGACGCTTCTTCCTCCGTTGCTACCCCCAGCGCCGCCTCCACGCTTCTCTCAGCTGCACACGTTCTTTCCTCCGTTGCTACCCCAGGCCGCCTCCACCTTCTCGTCGCTGCACGTTCTTCCTCCGTCGTTACCAAGGCCGCTCCACTTCTCTCGTCTGCAACGTCTCTCCGGTTGTACGCCAGGCCGCCTCACCTTCTCTTCGCTGCAACGTTCTTAGTCCTGCGTCGGTTACCTCCAGGCCGCTCTCGCTACCTTGTCGC
>NW_014579670.1:8212-8620 GCF_000485595.1 Priapulus caudatus
ATATATATATATATATAAATAAATAAATAAATAAATATATCATCGTTCCAGCCGACGGACAGGTAAAATAGAGCGTTACCCATTTCCCGGTGGTCGTTAGGTGCGCTTGAGTAGCGCCACCAAGTGGCGAGAAGGCAATCGTCGGCGTGAAGGTGTGAAAATTGCGCTGTTATGTTACATGTTATTCTGACAGCGAAAATCAACAGCGTGTCACTCGCTAGGGGGTTTCTTTTGCAATGTTGTCGTGCGCATGGCGCAGCAGAGAGAGAGGAGGGGGAGAGGAAGAGAGGGAGGAAGCGAGAGCGACCATAACAGTGAGAAAGAGAGAGAGAGAGAGAGATAGAGAGAGAGAGAGAGAGTGACGAGAGAGAGAGAGAGACAGAGTGCGAGAGAGAGAGAGAGAGAGAG
>NW_014579670.1:9899-11469 GCF_000485595.1 Priapulus caudatus
ATATATTTCTGTATAGGGAAGGTAATGCTAATTCACGCAGCACGATTTTCTTGGCAGTGTAGCGATGCAATTTATATTCGATTTCGCAATTGCAATTGAATTTGAAGAATGCGCGCCCGGCTCGCACAATTGTGCGGATTGCAATTAAGAATTTAAATGAAACGAATCGATTGCGTTATAATTCCGGGAGATTTCGTCTCGTAAAATCGCGATTAGCGTGCCCCGCCGACACGCCGTCGGCTTACGGGGCTGCGGAGCGACGTCGCGCACCGACACGGGCGTGTTCCGCGCTTCGAACGGTGAAAAACGCCGAGACGGACGTGTCGCGCGCTTCAAGCGGTGAAAAATGGCGCGCGCTGAGAAGGCGTGCCCGCGTTCGAAGCTACGTCCACCGGCGTTCTCTCGCGCTTCAAGCGGTGAAAAATAACCGCGTTAAGACGACGTGCCCGCGTTCGAAAACTACGTCCGCAGTTTTTTTCTCGCGCTCGAAGCGCGCACTGACGTCCCAACGAAAGCTTGCGCGTAAATTGCCCCCATCGCCCGTGACGGGCCTAGCAGTCTCGCAGTCGCGAGAAAAAAATCCCCGACTTTCCATCTGCGGGCGGAAACGCAGGTCGCCGGCTCACCTGAGAGCCGACAGCGACGTCGGCGACGACGACGGCGTTTACCTGTAAACGCGATTTCTCAATCATCCTTATAACAGGTAGCTGAGGAGTTTAGTGTGTCTGTTATTTGTTATGGCGGCGTGCGGAGATTGCGTGTGTGGTAATGGCTCATCATTGATGCCTTAATTATGACGTCTATCTAACCTTCTACCTCTTTCTCTCGTCTCGCTCTCTCTCTCTCTCTCTCGCTTCCTTTCTTCTGCTTTCTCTCTCTCTCTCTCTCCATCTCCTTCTCCGTCTCCATCTCCACCTCGATTTCCATATCCCTCAACAATCCTCTCCCCCTCTCCCTCCCCTTCTCCCTCTCCTTCCCCGTCTCCTTTCCCCTCTCTCTACCTCCCATTCTCGCTCTCCTTCACCCCTCTCTTTATCCCTCTCCTTCCCCATCTCCTTTTCCCTCTCTCTACCTCCCATTCTCGCTCTCCAATTCCCTTCTCTCCTTAACTGAAGCATGACGTCATGCACCGCGAACAACTCATTACGGCTATTAGCGGTTTGAACCCGTCGGAAAACGAACTCAGCCAAACAGAGCAATTAACGAGTATGAACGGAGATGGCAACATGCGAGCAAACCAAACTACGTGCTGCCTGAGGTCGCTGCGGGTGGGTATCGATGAACGAGAGAGCGCTCCGTCTCCGACTGCTACCGCAATTAGCGCATAATTAACCTCAATTAGTGCGTCCGCACTTAATTAGCATGCTGTTTATTGCTTGCCGGTAGAAAGGAAGACGGGAGGAGAGGAAGACAAGCGAAGGAAACCACTTGAGGTGAGAGCGTATACGCAATTAGTAGTAAATCGCTCTCACCTAATCGGTGATATGTCTCTCGTCGTTATCTCTCTCCTTTTCTCTCTCTCTCTCTCTCTCTCTCTCTCTCTCTCTCTCTCTCTCTCTCTCTCTCTCTC
>NW_014579670.1:12954-13596 GCF_000485595.1 Priapulus caudatus
GAGAGAGAGAGAGAGAGAGAGAGAGAGAGAGAGAGAGAGAGAGAGAGAGAGAGAGAGAGAAGAGCGCGAGAGAGAGAGAGAGAGTTATGCTCGCCTCTACACAATGACCGAAGAGTGAAAATGAATGTGACGCCGAGCTTTTAGAATACTGCGAATTTTTCATTAGATGCCAGACGGCGCTTCTCATCGCGTCTGCCGTCGCTCGTGCGTCTGTCTCCGTCCGCCCTGGCCGGCCGTCGCTTCTCAGCGCGTCTGCCGTCGCTCGTGCGTCTGCCGTCGCTCGTGCGTCTGTCTCCGTCCGCCCTGGCCGGCCGGCGTGGTAATAAACACGATATAGAAGATTGATGAGTTGACGCACAAAGGGAGAGAGAGGGATGAAGAGAGAGGGAGGGAGAGAAAGAGAGAGAGAGCGAGAGAGAGAGGGAGAGAGAGAGAGAGAGAGAGAGAGAGAGAGAAAGAGAAAGAGAAAGAGAAAGAGAAAGAGAGAGAGCGAAAGAGAGAAAGAGCGAGAGCGAAAGAGAGAAAGAGCGAGAGCGAGAGCGAGAAAGAGAGAGAGAAAGAGAAAGAGAGAGAGAGAGAGAGAGAGAGAGAGAGAGAGAGAGAGAGAGAAAGAGAGCGAGAGCACGCTTCAAAGAGGCCTGC
>NW_014579670.1:14102-16811 GCF_000485595.1 Priapulus caudatus
AGAGCGAGAGAATGAGAGGGAGAGGGAGGGCAAGTGAGAGAGAAGGAGAGAGGGGGAGAGAACGAGAGCGAGAGAATGAGAGGGAGAGGGAGGGCAAGTGAGAGAGAAGGAGAGAGGGGAGAGAACGAGAGCGAGAGAGTGAGAGGGAGAGCGAGAGAATGAGAACGAGAGTGAGAGAATGAGAGAGAGACCGCGCGCGAGAGAGAGAGAAAGAGCGAGAGCGAGAGCGAAAGAGAGAAAGAGCGAGAGCGAAAGAGAGAAAGAGCGAGAGCGAGAGCGAGAAAGAGAGAGAGAAAGAGAAAGAGAAAGAGAAAGAGAAAAAGAGAGAGAGAAAGAGAAAGAGAGAGAGCGAGAGCGAAAGAGAGCGTGAGCACGCTTCAATGAGGCCTGTTCTCTCTGGAGTGGTGCGAGACCCCATTAGCCATCCGTGTTGATTTTTAATATATGCCAGAGCGCGCGCTCGCTCGCTCGCGTCACGTCACGACGGCCACTTTTCGCCAGCGCTTGTATTTGATTGAAGCCTTTCTCACCAGAACGCTAGCTGAGAGGGTCCGCGTGAAAGCAATGCGGGAGGCATGCATGCGCGCCAACTATACACGCAGACGAAGTCGAAGTCCAAATAATCCATAAAATCCAATAAAACGCGCGCGCGCGCAAGTTAAAAGCTTTCGCATTTTGATATTTCTGATATTTGCGCCTAATTGCAAAATCTATCCGCCCGCACGGCGGGGATTGTCAGTATGCGAGAGTAGCATAGTGGTTAAATATGTGTTATCAAATTAAAAAATGCACACGCTTGGCCTCGCGGTCGAATGTGTTTGCTGTGGGTCTACTGGTGGGTTCGTTTGATATAAATCCTAGTCGTTTAGGGGGGGGGGGAGGCTGGATGAATTGATTGACATGCAATAATAGCATTTGTGTGTTCGCGTTGCATGCGTGTGTGTGTGTGTGTGTGTGCGTGTGTGTGTTTGGGGGCGTTCGGGTATTCGTGCGTATGCTTGTGTGACTGTTAGCGCTCGTGTGTGCGTGCATGTGAGTGTGCGTGTGTGTGTGTGTGTGTGTGTGTGTGTGTGTGTGTGTGTGTGTGTGCCTGCATGCGTATGATTATGCGTGCGTGCGTGCGTGGGTACGCGCGTGCGTGCATGTGCGTATACCTACTACACGCTATGTACACACATACATACACGATCTTTATCGCTTCCCCCCCCCACCCCCACCGTGACTCGCGCGTGATTGTCCGCCGCAGCATTTCGCTGCGCGCGCTCGCTGCTAGCTGGCCTGTTACACAGCTATGCAGCTCTCAGGAGACACGCCTGCCTGCCGACGGCTTATTTAATCAGTGCCCGAGATTTTACACTCTTAAGTTGCCGATTAAACGAAATGATTTGGCCATTTCGACGAGGCCGACTGCTGCGCATGCGCGCGTGCGTGCGTCCGTCGCTCGTGACGTACGCGCTTAGTCGACGACGACGACGACGACCAAGGCGGCGTAGAGCGAGTGAGATTCGTTTGCGGTAATTCGCCACGAAAAGCTTTCAATTTTCGCGAAGACGCGAAGCTATTCGTTTTTAATTTCGTTCCGCAAATGAGCTCGTTACCTCATTAGCATGGCGGCAGCAGCGGCGGCGGCGGCGGCGGGAAGCGCGGCGCCGCCATGTTGGAGTGATTCTTGGCGGCCGCCATGTTGGAGTGATGCTCGGCCGCCACACGGAGGCGCTGTTAATTGTTTGAGACCAGAGACCCTATTTATATATAGAACCTATTTTTCTCATCTAATTTCTACATAGAGCGACTTTTGACGAATTTCATGTGTCGTATAATATCGAGAGACGAATGTGACGTAACACCCACTCAATATAGGTTGCGACAGAACGTGAGTCATATCTCTACGCCCCGGAAGCCCCGTAGACACGCGCTGGCGCCCTATAGGAGGTGTACAACAGTAAACCTCCGCAAATTGTTCACCGTTGCACTATTTCGTCTCTAGAAAAGGCCCTTTTTTGGGCTCTTTTTTTTCGCCGAAATTCGTCACTAGAGTGCAATATTTTGCATTATGCACGCAAGTTAGATGCCCCGTGGACGTCTAGAAAGCATTAGAAGTAAAATTGGTCTTGTTGTGTACTCGTGACATTCCGTCAAGTGGCGTAGCCGCAGCGACCGGCTGGTGATTTTTGTGTATGAAATGTTTTCAGACAACTTTGCAGAAATTCGCATCATAGAGCTGGCAAAAGTTTCGAACCGAGCATAGAGCATGAATCTGTAGTTATTTAACATGAATAAAGTGTATGTTTTGTAAGTGCAGTAATAGTGTGAGTATTTTTAATTAATTTCTGTTCGATGCTTATTCAGGCATGCAGCCTATGGACGCCCTCTACTGTTGTTCAACACCTATAGCTAGTAGATGGTAACCTTATCTACTCCAGGTGACGGACAAATGCAGGTGTCATCGTCGTCGTTGCACGAAGTCATCGATTAGTCATTGTTGAAATTACACCTCTCACGGCGAAGTAGCGGGGCGGGGGTTTTGTGTTAGCTGCAGGCCTGGTGTGTGAAATCGTACAGGTGTTAGAGTGTGGTGTTACATACACGGCTGCTGCTGCTGCTACTGTTACTAGTGCACAGCTGCTGCCGTTGCTGCTGATGCTACTGCAACTGCGACTGCAACTGCTACTGCTGCGGTGACTGCTACTGCTGCTGCTACTAGTCTAC
>NW_014579670.1:22718-25455 GCF_000485595.1 Priapulus caudatus
AGAGAGAGAGAGAGAGAGAGAGAGAGAGAGAGAGAGAGAGAGAGAGAGAGAGAGAGAGAGAGCGAGAGAGAGAGAGAGAGCGAGAGATGAGCATGAGCGCGAGTGCATGAGGATGATGATGAGGTTAACTTTAGCCCTCGGGCGCACCTCGTCGCAGCGTGATCGTTAGAGACGAGTAAAATACTTAGAACGTCTAGACGCACTGCGTGTTCCGCCCCCCCATGCCTCCTGCTCTCCTACACCCTGCCACATCACCCCTGCCTCCCTGCATGCAGCTTTGCCCCTGTCCTTACCCCTCCTCCTGGCTCTATGCCCTTCATCGCCCTTGCCTCCCTTCCTGTTCATTTGCCCTAGCTATAGAACTATAGCCGGCGTGTGGCAGAGAGAAGGACTATAGTTCTAGAGCTACATTTGTCCATACCCCTCTTCCTCCCCTGCTCCTGTCTGCCCCTACCTGCTAAATATCCTGCTGTAAGTCATACACCTGCCACTTTCCCCTCGTATGGCCACTTGCCCCTGTCTCCCTACTAAACGTGTCGTTAAGATAGATGCTCTGTGAATCATAGCCCTTGTCCTGCCTTGTCCTGGCATGCCATGCCCTCTGCTCTGTTCTGCCCTGTCTTGGCTTGTCCCACCCTGTTCAGGCCTGCCCTCTGCTCTGTTCTGCCCTGTCTTGGCTTGTTCTGCCTTGTCCTGGCCTACCATGCCCTCTGCTCTGTTCTGCCCTGTCTTGGCTTGTCCTGCCCTGTCCTGGCCTGCCCTCTGCTCTGTTCTGCCCTGTCTTGGCTTGTCCTGCCCTGTCCTGGCCTGCCCTCTGCTCTGTTCTGCCCTGTCTTGGCTTGTCCTGCCCTGTCCTGGCCTGCCCTCTGCTCTGTTCTGCCCTGTTCTGGCCTGCCCTCTGCTCTGTCCTGCCTCTACCATGTGTTACTTGTGACTCTGTCTCGTCGCCAAATGTTTCGTCAAGGCACTGGTGAATCGCGCCTCTGCTCTACCTTCACGTCACCCTGACGTATGTTACTTGTCACCCTATCTCGTCACTATTAAAAGCTATCGTTAATGCTGAATCATGCCCTGCCCGACCCCTACCCTGTCGTGCTCCTCACACATGCTACATTTGACCCTATCTTCCCGCTAAAGCTTTCGTTTTAAGTCACTGCTGAATCATGCCCTGCCTTATCCCCTGCCCGACCCTTACCTTGTCGTGCTCCTTACACTGCTACAATTAACCCTGTCCCCCTGCTGCTAAAGCTTTCGTTAAGTGACTCATCTCGTGCCCATGCCCTGCCGTAACCCTGCCACGTGCTACTTGTGACCCTGTAGCCCCGACTAAAGGTTTAGTTGAGACTCCGTGAATCATGCTCTGCGCTGGTCCTGCTACTTGTGACCCTGTATCTCCGCTAATGAATCATCTGCCCCCGGCCCCCGGTCTCCTGCCTCCGGGAGGAGCTATACATGTGGCGGGTGGTTATTAGCGCCTGACTAGTATTATAGCTGGTAGGAGGTGGTAGTGATCGGTGAGGGGAGGGGAGGAGGTGCAGGGAATGCGTGAGGAGGGGGAGGGGGAGGGCTAGGGGAGGAGGTGCAGGGAATGCGTGATGCGGGGGGAGCGTGGGGGGGGAGGAGGTGGCGGGGGAGCGTGGGGGAGGGAATGGAAGATGCGTTTATACGCTGCAGCGATATAACGGGAAGCCTTCATCCATCGCTGCAGCCTCCGGCGTAAATATCGCTCGCCGACATGTGTTCAGGAAGTAAGACGCGCTGCCTTCTCCTCCGTCTCTCTAACGATGCACGGCCCGCGGGGAGGTCGAAGGCAAGGGGGGGAGAAGAAAGATGCGAGACGGGGGGAGGAGGAGGAAGGGGAAGGAGGCTCTTTGTGGAGGACGGGGGGAGAGGAAGGGGGAGGCGGAAGGGAGCTCTTTGTCGAGGACAACCGCAGCGCCGGGGATGCGGAAACCTAGCGGGATGCGGAGGATGCTGCAGAAGAAGCCATACTCGCTTAGCATCCTCCCCCGCATCCCGGCGAGCTCCCCAGCGTCCCTCTCACTCCGCTCGCTGCGGCGCGCGCGTGCAAGGAGGAGAGAAAAACGTCGCGGTGCCCGTGGCTGGTATGCGCATTAGTGGCCACTTCCTAGTCGGAAACAGGTGTCTGAGGAATTCGGTTTAAGAGCCGAGCTGCGTGCGTGCGTGTGTGAACTTCGCACAGTGTGTGTGGCTGTGTGCGTGCGTGTGCATGTGTGCGTGCGTGTGCATGTGTGCGTGTGCGTAAGACGGTGCGTGCTTGCATGTGTGCGTTTGCGTGCGTTTGCGTGCGGGACTGTTTGTCTGTGCGTGCGTGTAAGACGGCCTGTGCGTTCGTGCGTGCTTGTGTGTGTGTTCGTGCGTGCGTGTGCGTTCGTGCGTGTTTGTGTGTGTGCGTGCGCGTGCGTGCGCGTGCTAATATAAAGAGCTGTTGAAGGCTGAGCTGCAATAAAGCCAGCTATAGCCAGGTCCACCTGGGATGAGCGCACTGATGCCCATTTCCGTCATCCTGAGGCTGATGAGAATCAGGCGTGTAAAAGGTTTCTTTCCGCAGAAGTCGGACGCGTTCCGAGCGAAAAATCGACAGATGTTTTGTTGTAGATGATGTATTAATAAATCGTCGGTTACGAGTAATAGTAGTAGCGCTATTGCCGCGCCGGAACTCTCTCTCTCTCTCCCTCTCTCACACACACACACTCTCTCTCTCTCTCTCTCTCTC
>NW_014579670.1:27056-28218 GCF_000485595.1 Priapulus caudatus
TCTCGCTATCTCTCTCTCTCTCTCTCTCTCTCTCTCTCTCTCTCTCGCTATCTCTCTCTCTCATTCCTTCCGCGGGCAGGCTCGGGCCGCGAGCGCAACTACGAGGAGAATGTGAGTAGAGCCGCTGTGAGTGAACAGTAGTAGCAGCAGCACCAGTAGCAGCAACAGCAGTAGTAACGTTTATGTGTCCGCGTGTAATCGGGGTATCCAGTGTCAGTGCTATTGTCCGCAGCGTGCGCGCGTGTGTGTGTGTGTGTGTGTGTGTGTGTGTGTGTGTGTGTGTAACAGCTCCCCGCGAAAAGCCACGCCGGTAGAACCGGTTACGCTCCGGTGATGGCACAAACCCGTCCTCCCCTCTCTCTTTTTTCTTCCTCTCTTTCTCTCTCTCTCTCTCTCTCGCGTTCTCTCTCTCGCTCGCTCTCCCCCTCTCTCTCCCTCGCTCTCTCTCCCCTCTCTATATATCTGTCTCTTTCTCTCGCTCTCGCTCTCTTTTTTTTCACCCTCACACCTTCCCCTCTCTACCTCTCTTCACCACACACCCTCCTCTCTCTTCCACCTTTCCCCCTACCGGGCTACTCTTCGCACGCCGGTCTGCCCCCTCTCCCTACCCCGATCACCCTTTTCCCTTCCTCGCTTCCTCTTCTCATCTTTCCTCTCTCCCCCTTTATACCCTCTCCCCGCTCCCTTCCCATTCTTAACCTCCTGTCCTCTTCCTCCGTTCCGTCTTCCCCTCCCTCCCTTCTCCCCTTTCGTACCCTCTCCTCTCCCCCCTTCTCTTCCTTCGTACCCTCTCTCCCTTCTCCCCCTCAGCACCCTCTCCCTTCCCCTTCTTAACCCCTCTCCTCTTCCTCCGCTCCCTCTTCCCCTCTCCCCCTTCTCCCCTTCTCCCCCTTCTCCCCTCCCACCTTCTCCCTCTCATATGCCATCGATGACGACCCGACAACCAGCTCCTCTTCGCGGTCCTCACCTAGCGCGTAATTGAGCGTGTCTAAGCCGTGCCGACAGCCTTACTAGCTCGCTCGCTGGCTGGCTGGCTGGCTGGCTGGCTGACGGGATGACGGGATGACGACGTGGCGGCAGATCCCGACGGACCGGATCGCACTGACCCGCTCGCACGTAGACAGAGAGAGAGAGAGAGAGAGAGAGAGAGAGAGAGAGAGAG
>NW_014579671.1:0-554 GCF_000485595.1 Priapulus caudatus
ACTCTCGCTACAAGGATGTACGAACAACATAGCTCTACCCGTGTAGCCCCTTCGCTCTCGCTACGGGGATGTACGAACAACATAGCTCTACCCGCGTAGCCCCTTCGCTCTCGCTACGGGGATGTACGAACAACATAGCTCTACCCGCGTAGCCCCTTCGCTCTCGCTACAAGGATGTACGAACAACATAGCTCTACCCGCGTAGCCCCTTCGCTCTCGCTACGGGGATGTACGAACAACATAGCTCTACCCGCGTAGCCCCTTCGCTCTCGCTACGGAGATGTACGAACAACATAGCTCTACCCGCGTAGCCCCTTCGCTCTCGCTACGGGGATGTACTAACAACATAGCTCTACCCGCGTAGCCCCTTCACTCTCGCTACAGGGATGTACGAACAACATAGCTCTACCCGTGTAGCCCCTTCACTCTCGCTACAAGGATGTACGAACAACATAGCTCTACCCGTGTAGCCCCTTCGCTCTCGCTACAAGGATGTACGAACAACATAGCTCTACCCGTGTAGCCCCTTCCCTCTCGCTACAAGGATGTACGAA
>NW_014579671.1:1771-7693 GCF_000485595.1 Priapulus caudatus
CTGCTACCGGGGGCTATACGAACAACAGTGAGGGGGCAAATATCAGTAAATCAATGCAGGACGACCGGCCAAAATGTAGCTAAGTTGCAGACAGTGATACGATAAAGGAACACGCTGGCGGACACGCTAAATCTCCTGAATTGAGTCTGCCGCTATCAAATCAAACTCAACTCCCAGTAATTCTGTGGGATTTTGGGACGCTTGTCGATCGCAAACGAACCAGAATAACACGAATACGCGGCGACCACGTGTGATTTACATAGCGACAACCCTAGTGCATGTGCGGACAGTAGCATATTCTGTATTCATTGCCCTTTTCCATCATAGCCCTGTAGCAGGAGCGAGGGGTTACACGGGTAAAGCTATATTGATTGTATATCCCTGTAGCGGGAGTGAGGGGCTACACGGGTAGAGCTATGTTGATCGTACATCCCTGTAGCGGGAGTGAGGGGCTACACGGGTAGAGCTATGTTGATCGTATAGCCCTGTAGCGGGAGTGAGGGGCTACACGGGTAGAGCTACGGTGAGCGTGAACTGTGGGTCGTATAGCCCTGTAGCGGGAGCGAGGGGATACACGGGTAGACGGTAGTAGTGAGTTCACATGCAGGGATGGGTTTATAATAGACCGCGTTGTTCTGGCACGATGCTTTAGGATTTTATAATATATATATATATATATTGCATGCACAGAGGCTTGCTTTGTGATGGCGATGAATACCCCCGATAGAAAATCCGGATCGTGATTTTGAAATCCGCATTGCCGGATTTTTCCCATCCCTGGAGCCCCGCGAGGCAGGCTGATGCACCGCCTACACATGTATATTCACGCGAACGGACGGAAATAAATGACCATCCTGCCGACGTTCCTGCCGACGTTCCTGCCGACGAAATGACGTTTGCCGGAAACGCCGTCGTCTGCGAATCTTTGATGCTTTTTCGTCGTCAGCTGTTAATGAGATGGGTGTGGATTCCGCATGCCGGCAGATGTTACGTCATTAGCGCTCGCGAGCAAATATGTAGCTTTCCTCATTTTCATTCCTCGCGGCTAGTTGTGCATACGGGCCACCCACGCTTCTGCTTCCTTCGCGCGAGGACATGTATTACTTTTATAATTGCGAGATAGATGAGAAATCACACGCCCATGATTTACCTCGGTGTTTGCGTCTACTCTGATGCCCCATCCCCCGCCTACGCCTACACTTAAGTCTATATGATTATGATTATGCCTATGTCTATATGCTTAAACTCATGTTAAAGACCATGGGCCCGTTGTCAGAAACAAAATTAGTCTTAACATTAGTCTTGACATTAACTTCCACTCGTAAACCGTTGACAGAAACATCGTAATGTTACGAGAACGAAAAATCCTCGAAAATATCCTCTTAACATTACGAGAGCTCAGGCCACGACTCTCGCGTCTCGCGTTACAGTGTGAGAATTTGTATTGTTGTGCAGAATAAATTCATGACCGCGTCGTTTTTCATCAAATATTATTTATATGTGGTTAGCCATCATAATATGCATATATTACTGTGATGTACAATAAATGTGGATGAATTTGAATTTTGTGATCGATTTTCATCCAATCAGCAGCTTTGTGATGAAGTTCCTGTTATCGTAAGTTTTCTAATAGCTGCGATGTGTTTCTGTCAACGCTCCTCTCGTACATTAACATTAGTTGTAAGTGTTATCTTAGCATTAACATTAGTATTAACTTTACGATGTTTCTGACAACGGCCCCCAGGATTATATAATATGTCTATGTCTATGTCTATGCTTAAACCCATGTTGAAGACCATGATTATATAATATGTCTATGTCTATGTCTATGCCTATATATGCCTATGCCTACGACTTTGTCTGTGCCTGTGGCCACACCTATGCCTACGGCTATACGCTTCTGGCTATTCTATGCTATGGCTGTAGGGGCGTGTTTCACCATGCTTGCATGCGTTTCACCCCCCCCCCTCCCCCTCCGGCTCTCTCCCGCTCTCTCCCTCTCTCTCTCCCTCTCTCTCTCTCTCCATCACAGTCTTGCTCATTTTGCCTTTAATCATCATGATTCAGTTCTTTAGAAGGCAGCCGTCGTGTTTGGTTGATCACGACGACAAGCCGTGTGTACCAACCCCGGCAGTGACGTCACTCCTTGCTCCACCAATCACGAATCCGCCCTGAGTTCGCGCACAGAAGCACCGCCTGGTGGCGCGGCAGACACCCGCGAAAAACCACGTCTCGAAAAGGCGCGAATCGATCGGTGCGCACCCGTGCGGCGGGAAAATAAAAACAGAAGTCGGAAGCTCTTCGTTCTATATGTTAAACCGACACGTATGACATGTTTTTTGTTTCATAATTCGATTTTTGTTTCATGGTTGATTTATCATATATAACATTCGCTTTATCACATATATACACACGAGGTGTGCGAGCTAAAAGACCAGACGACGACCACGAGAAAAACAAAACAAGAGATTCAGGATTTCTTTCGCGGCGCCATCTCGCGACGAGACTAAAACACAAAACAAGAGATTAGCGATTTCTTTCGCGGCGCCATCTCGCGACGAGACGGGAAAAACAAAACAAGAGATTCACGATTTTTTGCTCGACATTTCCAGGCGCGTTCATTCGCATGCTCACCTAGAAGAAATGACGTGCGACGTCGACACAAGTGTCGGTCGGACGGTGAACAATGACGTCGGCTGACATGTGTCCGCCCATGGATTTCTTGTCGTCGGCGAGCGAACAATGAACGACGGCGCGAGACACTTCCAAAATCGATTGTGTACATATCGGGTGAAACTTTGTTCCCAGCAAGATGCAAACAGATTTTGTATTCTGCCGTCGTTGCCGTTTCCCCGTCGCTGGCTTTTTCCGCGTGCCGGTGTTTCGCTCGAGTAGGCAATGAGACGCAGACTGTTCGATGTCTGCTCGCATCTTATTCTTTAACCTAGCACGCACGCACGCACGCACGCACGCACGCACGCACGCACGCACGCACGTATGCACGCATTGGCGCACGCGCGCACGCAGGCACGCACGCACGCACGCACGCACACACTTGTCGTCCACCTCTTCTGTTCCCTCTTTCTTTCTCGCCTCTCTCGCTCGCTCTTCTCCCTCATCACCTCTCTCGCTCGCTCTTTCTGGTCTCTCTCGCAGCCCTCACTCACTCTCTCTCTGCGGCAGTCCTTCATCATTCTCTGCTCTGCTCTCATATATATATCAAGTATATATATATTTTCTTATCTCTCTCTGATTCTCTCATCTCTCTCATTCTCGCTCTTGTCCTTTTCGTCTCTCTCTCCTCTCTCTCTCTCTACTCTTTCTGTCTATCTCGTCTATCTCTCTCTCGTTCTCTCTCTCTCTCTCGTCGCGTATTTTTCTCACTTCCCTGGATCGTCTCTTTCCTCAGTACTCTCTATCTATACTCGCCTCTCCTCATCTCTCTCGTTCTCCTCCTCCTTCTCTCTCGTCTCTTTCTCCTGCATCGTTTCTCTCGTTGCTGTTAATCGCGCTTTCTAATCCTGCTTCATCTGTCCACTAACACATGCAGCACGACACGCCACTAACAACACACCGCAACACACACATCACACACACACGCACGCAACCGCACACCACACACTAACACACACTGCACCACGGCACGCACCCACATACACACACACGCTACGCACGCCACGCACACCACTCTATTCCAACACAGATACCAGAAACACAGGCCACACACCACGACACACCCGCACCACCACACACACAAACTCAACACACACACACAACACAGCTCACACACACACACGAACAACACACACAACACACACACACAACATACACACCCACACACACACCACAACAACGCCGGCACACACACACACGATCGCACGGCAACTCACGCCAGACACACACACACAATACCAGCACACAACACACCACACACAAGCACAACACACAGCGAGCACACACACACCACACAACACGCGCACAACACAGCTGGTCACTCACATCACACACACACACAGCCGTCTCACCTGGGCCATCGCAAACACACACGCAGGTGGCTTCGCTCGCATAGGGGTATGAGGCTGCCTGAGTTACTATTACAGGGGCAAGTCTAATGCAGTTGTCAGGAACATGAAACGCCATGGTGGAATACGAGTTTGACAAGATTTACGCACGGAAATTGTCTCTACGCCGAGCAAATAGCGAGAAAGACCAGAGGCGGAAAGCGAGAGAGAAGACAAGCGGCAGAGAGAAGAGCGCGCGAGAGAGAAGAGAGAGAGAGAGAGAGAGAGAGAGAAGAGAGGGGTAGTTGAGAAGAGAGAGAGAGAGTGGGCGAGAGAGAGAGAGGAAAGAGAGGTAGAGAGAGAGAGAGAGAGAGAAAGATGAGAGATGAGAAGAGAGATTGAGAGAGAAAGAGAGAGAGAGATGCGAGAGCGAGGTGCGAGAAAGGACCGAGAAGAAGTCGAGAGAAAAGATGAGAGAGAGAGAGAGAGAGAGAGAAGAAACTAGAGAGTGAGCCGAGAAGAAGAGAGAGAGACGAGAGAGAGAGAGAGAGAGAAGAGAGAGAGACAAGTGAGAAATAAGACAGGAGAGCGAGCGACGAGAGAAGAGAGAGAAGAGAAGAGAGAAGCGCACAGATGGCGTGTTGGACATGGGAGATGCCTGCATTGCCTATACGGGATGGGGCGGAACCGCAGGCAAGAAAGCCAGCAATGCTGCATACTGACGTGTTTTACCTGCCAAAGCGATATCGTCCTACGTTCGCCTGCGCAGAAGTACTGACTAACGCTGCTCGCACGCGATCGCCGTATTTTTACTTCGGAAACCTCAAATAAGGAGAATATTATTTTGTGTGTGTGTCGGTGGTGGGGGATTTTTGTGGTGTGGTGGTGGGTGATTTTGATTCGTGGTGGTGGCGGGATTTTGATGTCGGTGGGGGGGATATTTTGTGTGTGTGGTGGGGAGGATTTTTGTCTTCATGGTTATCGATCTTTTTGAGCCGCGGCGGATGCGTGCGAATGGAGAAGATGCGTTCGCGCCGAAGACCCGTATCGTTCCGACACGTGTTCCGTAACGAAATAAAACTCCGGCGAGAAAAAAAATCTGCGATGCGTCAATGTTGAGGGCTTCATCCTTTTCCCAAATGACATCGAGGAGTCTCGCTTCTCAGGCTGTCGCAATTGACTGTGCACTTAGCACCGGGGAATCCCAATTCGAAACTCGTGCGTAGCGCGCCGATGTCGAATCAAGATAATAAACGATAAAAAAGGTTGGCGACAGAAAAAATTTTTTTCTTCTTCTACACATTTTTTTTTTACACATGTGACGCGTGCGCGGTCTCCGTGTATTTCTAGACGATGGTGTGAACCGCTGCGTATCGCTCGTGAAGGAACATGAATTATACGTGCGCGCTCGGTATAAGAGGAAATAATTAACGCGACCCGGTCTGGCGATGTCGCGTGCGCTTGTTTTGTCGCAAGGGGGGCGCATTGTAACGAAGTTCATAATTCGAAAGTCAGACGCAGCGTACCGCTCGTGTGTGTGTGTGTGTGTGTGTGTGTGTGGTGTGTGTGATGTGGTGTGTGTGTGTGTGTGTGTGGTGATGTGATGTGTGTGCTGTGTGTAGTGTGTGTGTGTAGTGGGTATGGTGTGTGTGTGTTGTGTGTGTGTGGTGTGGTGTGTGTGCGTGCGTGCGTCGCGTGCGTCGCGTGCGTGCGTTGGCGTGCGTAGTGTGTGTGTGTGGTGTGTGTGCGTGCGAGCGTGCAGTGGTGTGTGTGTGTGTGTGTGTGTGCGTGTGTGTGTGCGTGTGTGTAGTGCGTGTGCGTGTGTGTGTAGTGTGGCGTGCGTGCAGCGTGTAGTGTGGTGTATGTGTGCGCTGTGTGGCGTGTGTGTGTGTGTGATTTGTTGTGTGTGTGGTGCGTGTGA
>NW_014579671.1:7718-10241 GCF_000485595.1 Priapulus caudatus
CAACGCTGCAGCGGTGCGGCGAGGGATCTACAGCGGTAGCGGAAGGCGCCCCGCCACTCCCCCCCAGCAGCAAAGATAAAAAACATGTTGACGTCACGTCATCACTTCGAGGCTATTTTGTTTCGGGAAACAGTCGGCGTTGCCCAGAATGCCAGTTTTCTCACCTCGTTTCTTGTGGCGTTTGCAAGCAAACGCGCAGTGAAATCGGCGAGCAAACTAGAGTTTATTTTGTATATAGTGTGATTATGCATTGACACGAAGTATTTGCAGTCTAGTTACTGGAGAAATTAGCGTTTGGATGCGCATTGTGAGCCTTTAAGCCTCAGACAAAAAAGCGAACATTTTCATCAGGATCTTCTTCTACTGAGCCATGTTGCCGTCTTCGTGCGGCGCTGTACACAATCGTTGCGTGCGTGCATGGTTGCGCGCCGAGTGCGTGAACGTGCGCACGAATTTGCGTACTTACGTACGTGCGTGCATATGTGCATGCATGTATGCGTGCCGCCGATGCGTGCATGCGTGCCCGTGCGTCGTGGTGCCGTATGCTGCGTGCGTAGCGCCAATGCGTGCATACGTGCGTCGCGATGACGATATGCTTGCATATGTGCATGCGTGCTATACGTGGCGTGCGTGGACCGTGCGTGACGTGCTGCGTGCGTTCATGCGTGCGTGGATAGCGCGCGAGATGCGTGCAGTGCGCCCGATATTTGCCGTTACTTACGTCGCCAATGCGCGCATACGGCGTCGCGGTATCGTGCGTGCGTGCGTGCGTGCCATACGTGCAGTGGTGCGTGCGGGTCGCGTTGCGTTGCCGTGGCGACAGCGGTAGGCGTTGCGGGCGTGCGTGGGAAAGTCGGCGTGTGGTGCGTGCGGAACGTTGCGCGATAGCCTGTGTGCGTCCGCGTGCGCCGATGCCTGTGTGGCAGTCCGCGTGCGTGGTGCGTGCGGTGCGTGCGTAGCTGTGCGTGCGTGCGAGGTGGGGCGAGACCGTGCGTGCCAGGCGTGTGTGCGTGCGCTGGCCCCAGATGCCTGCTCTGTGCGTGCGTTGTGCTGGCAACGTGACGCGTGCGTTGCGTCGCGTACGTGCGTGGTGACGTGCGAGCGTAGGCGTGCGAGCGTTGTACGTGCGTCGGTGATGTACTCGTCGTGCGCCGATGGCCTGTAATAGAAATTTTGCAATTATTCTATCAATTTACTTGAACAGGTTTCACTGTGGTCTGGGCATGTCAGGCTCAATCCAATGTCAATCCGAAATCAATTTCCTCCCACGAAATTTAAATAATACAATTCGTGTATGGCTGTCGAATAAGAGCAAAGAAAGCAATTAGGCATAGATGACCTTGTCGTATGGTTAATAGTGCTAGTCCTGTTATATATATATCAAGAGCTAATAATACCTAATAATAGGTATTATTAGCTCTTGATATATATATATATATACATCAAGGTTATGCGGCAATCTAATCTGGTAAACGCTGAACTAAAATAGCTTTATTATCCGTAATTTCTGTTTACTACGATGATTTCGGAAATTTTACTCATTAGTTTTTCTCTCTCACACAAATTTGCGTGCGCGTGCTCGCTTTCAGTAAATCTCACAAAATGGCAACTTCTTATTACAAAATTACGTTATCACTCTACTCTTTACCGCAGCGCGCTTTATACACAACATATGATATATATATGACAACTTTTGACAAAAACACAAGATATCGGCGATATTTTCATTAAGTTAGCCACGCAAACACACGGGATATGAGAGCTTCTCTTTATTACACGTCATACTGGCAGTAGCGTAGGCGACACACACGCGCGGCGGTTGTAAACTAAAACTGCCCGCCAAATAATTGCACAATTCGCCAATTAGCATGTTTCGCGAGTAATCAGGGAGCTCTGAAATGTGAGAATGAAGAATGAAGAGAAACGTTATCTTCTCGGGTTGCTCCGGCGTGTAAACAATCGTTAATACACGACAAAAGCAGGGGGGGGAACGTGGGAGGGAGGGAGGGTTGTGTCGATCGATCGTTCGCAAACAATTCGACAATCATTACACACCGCAAACATTCCGAACGTTATTAATATTACAATCACGATTGCAGTCATTGTTGCGCTGTGTCGACTAGCTTATTGACGTTGTCATCTTTTTCTGACAGGTTAAAGTAATCGATCGTGCAGACTGCTGCAATTAGGGATGCTGCAGTCATGGTCACGGGTGACGTATAAACTATCTCAGTGATTAGCACTTTCGTGTGTGTGTGGGTGGGGGGGGACGCATTCCTTATTATTAGTGTGAATAGTAAAGCAGGAGCCATGAGGGAAAATACACGCACACACGCATGCTCACATGCACTCACAGACGCATGAACGTACGCGCACACGCACGCACACAAACGCACGCACACAATCACGCACACACACACGCACGCACACACACAGACACACGCACGCACGCACGCACACACGCACGCACGCACGCACGCACGCACGCACGCACGCACGCACGCACGCACGCACGCACGCACG
>NW_014579671.1:13559-16923 GCF_000485595.1 Priapulus caudatus
CACACACACACACACACACACACACACACACACACACACACACACACACACACACACACACACACGCACGCACGCACGCACGCACGCACGCACGCACGCACGCACGCACGCACGCACGCACGCACGCACGCACGCACGCACGCACACGCACACGCAAACGCACACGAACACCACCGCGCCTACCTTGTGGCGACCTTCCCCTAGTAAGATGTGTTGGCTGTAGATAGCGATGGGTAGCGGGATGAGCAGACCGAATGTCCAGACGACAACGATCACCTTGCGCGCGTGCGACAGCGTCTGCCAGCTGCGAGAGTGCAGCGGCCGGCAGATGGCGAAGAATCGCTCCAGAGAGATGGCGACGAGTGTGAGCGCGTTCACGGCGACGGAGACGGCTGCAACGACAAGCGTGACATGGTGACACGAGGGTGACATTGAGGTGACATTAGCGTGACATTAGAATGGCATAAGCATGACATATGGATGACATCAGGGTGAAACGACTGCGACGGAAACAACTTCAACGACAAGCGTGACATGGTGACACGAGGGTGACATTAGGGTGACGGAGTGTGACATTACGGTGACAAGAGGGTGACAAGAGGCTGAAATAAGGGTGACATGGTGACCCTAGGTTGACAGAAGGGTGACATAATGGGGAAATAAGGGTCACATAAATCTTTATGCTAAACATCGAGGTTTTTAGACCTTTAGACGTTTATTGTATTGTATCACACGCTAAACTCTATTTTTATATATCACGATAAAAATAGCGATGCTCCAAATTTAATCACAAATTATTTTCGCCGCGGATGAAACGGACTGCTCTGATTGGTCGGAATTCAACCGCAAGGAATTTTCATTTAAAAAAAATAAAGTGGACGTGTCAGAGTGGTTGGAAATTAATGAAGATTACATTGGCAAGGTCACGGATGTAATTGCTTCTTACAATCGACGATCTTGAAAGTGACCTTGAAGTGAATAGCGTTCGTTGTGATGGCGACGAAGGGTCGCAGATTACATCCGGACTCATTGCCGGTACTCTTCCACGGTCATTGTCAACCCCGATAAAACGTTCTCTCTCTCTCTCTCTCTCTCTCTCTCTCTCTCTTTCTCTCTCTCTCTAGTCGTCGTCGTCGTCGTCGTCGTCGTTGGCATTGTAGTTGTCATCGTCATTTTCATTGACATATTAACATAAATCTGCTTATATGTGTTTGTAATGAAGGAGCTCAATCATTTCAACGACCGAGGATAAGCCAGATGAAAATTTCAAAGCAGCTCAGGTATACGGTATCAACCTAATCCAGCTCAAGTCGTATAACGGCCAGCTTAATACCCATTTACTCCGCGAATTATAAGCCGGCTTAAAAATGGCCGAATAAACGAAGTCTTACGTTTGAAAGCCGACGACGTGATGCGTCTCATGTCATGCGATGCGTATCTACGCTGTTAATATCTATTATATAAAATGGACGCGTGAAAATGGGCATAGCACAAAAGCTGCTGATCTGACTAATAACAAAGACAATAGCACAATAGAACAACAAGGACAACAAACAATCAGAAGACAACAGCGATGACGATAACAGCGATTATGACAACGACGATAGCGGCGATGACAACAAATAACGACGACAATGATAACAACGATGGTGACAGCGCCGACGACAATGCTAGTGATAACGATGACAGCAGCAATGACAACAATGTCAACAACGATGACAACACGGATGACAATTACAATGGCGACAGGAAAGGCTATGAATTAGGACTATACAGCATTGATGGTGACAGCAGCAACAAATACGACGATGACGACGACAGTAACGATAATGACCGTGACGATAATGTCATTTGAAATGACAATGGCAATGACACGATGAGAACTGACATTGAAAACAACAATAACGACGATTTTAACAATACCATGTACAATATAAGCCACTAACCCCAATACACCGATAACCAACCGAACCATCACAAAATCTTTACTCGGTTCTCATATTGTTAGAATCGAACGCTGAACGCAAACTTTATTGTTCCTAATAATACACGGATTGTCGACGTGTCCTTGGACGGTGATAGGTAGCTTTATTTCAGCCGTCCATGAACGTGCGAGTCGGCGTAGATTAAGTGCAAAGAGAAGGTTTCTGTTGTCAGCCGAAAATAGCTATTGCGACCCTATTAATATTTTAGTTGTCTGAGAATATCTACGTCAAAATATAAGAACGCCAGTGTTTGCGGACAACTATTATCACGCATCTCGTATCTGGCCCGCAGTAAGCCGTTCCATTACTGTTACATTCTTATCTTGACGAACACTTGAAACGAGCGATAAAGCTAGAAACGTCGTTCATACAAAAATGGAAATTAAGGGTTTTAGGAAATAGCGGCTAGTGTGCGGGCAACATTATGCAAGAAGAATGCCATCACTTACAGCTTCGCATATACCACGCCTACATATGGAAACGCTAAGATATCACGCACCACACATGGGNCGCGCACACACGCACGCACACACACACTGCACGCACGCACGCACACACACACACACGCGCGCGCACACACACACACACGCACACACACACACACTCACACACACGCACACACACGCACACACACACGCACACACACACGCACACGCACACACACGCCGCGCACCTCCTTTCGACCGACGTTTTGTCGTTTCTGTATTATTGCAAAAAACAAACGTCGAAGACGTCGACGACTAATAGGATACTGGTAGGCACGTCTGACAAGTCTGTGTGATTAACTGCTGCGGGAAAAAGCCGCGAAGGTTTTTCCGAATGGCGTGGCTACTGTGCGTCAATAGACAAGCTAAGGTGCACGAGAGCGTAAAGAAGGATTCACAAAAAGTCACAGAAAGGCTAGAAGGCAGATAGATAGAAAGATGCATTAACGGCTAAGAAGCGCAACAACGCGCTGTGGTAATGAAATGATGGGATGGAAAAAGAGAGAGAGAGAGAGAGAGAGAGAGAGAGAGAGAGAGAGAGAGAGAGAGAGAGAGAGAGAGAGAGAGAGAGAGAGAGAGAGAGAGAGAGAGAGAGAGAGAGAGAGAGAGAGAGAGAGAGAGAGAGAGAGAGAGAGAGAGAGAGAGAGAGAGAGAGAGNACACACGCACACACGCGCGAGCGCACAAACTCACGCAGGCACACACGCACACACCCAGACACCACACGCTAACGCACGCACACACATGCACACACACACGCACGCACGCACGAACACACACGCACACGCACACACGCGCGCGCGCACACACGCACGCACACACACATGCACGCACGCACGCACACACACACACGCGCGCGCACACACACACACACACGCACACACACACACACTCA
>NW_014579671.1:18328-19232 GCF_000485595.1 Priapulus caudatus
GAGAGAGAGAGAGAGAGAGAGAGAGAGAGAGAGAGAGAGAGAGAGAGAGAGAGAGAGAGAGAGAGAGAGAGAGAGAGAGAGAGAGGGAGGAGAGAGAGAGAGAGAGCGCGAGAGAGAGATATATAGAGAGAGAGAGAGCGAAGGAAGAAGAAGAGAGAGGAGAAAGACGAAGCTGTCCCGCTCTCTATCGGAATATATTATTCGCCGTTCGCTAGAAAGCGCGCAAATTAATGTCAACGTTTTGGCAAGCACATGAACTTGTGTTTCCTCAACTCTTATAACAATTACATGCGAGAGCACGGACAGTCATCTGCGCATGCGTGAACAGTGGCGGCGGTACCAACGGCGTTCATTATTTTCTAATTCCGCACCATCCTCTTTTTATCATCATTTTAAACAACTGCATCGAGCGACTGTTAGACGAGATTTCCTTCAATTACGGAAGCAATTTCACAATCGAAGAGAGAGAGAAAAAGGCAAAAGATCGCTTCTCGGATGACGCAATTCAGCGAATTTGGCGCTTTTTCTACGAGCGTAAAATAAATCGTCAGAATTCGCGACTGATGTTCAAACTGCTAATAAGTTATTTTTCGCTCGCGGGCGCTCACGACGAAGCAGATCCTTATAGCAGCGTTTCATTAGTCATCATCATCTATGATCGTGGTACATTTGAGCTCATCGAAAGAAAAAAAAACCGTCAATTTCTGCGGAGAGGAACGAAAAAAAAACGCGAAAATGAACAGTTGGTCTATCCTTATAATTCGATAGTAGCATGAGTGCCAGAGGCTGGCACGGATTGATCATGATTCTCAGCACCGCCGAACCGGCGTACGTGTGTATTACTGCCTCTCCATCCACAGGCGATGCAGCGCAATATATAATATATATATATATATATATATAT
>NW_014579671.1:20747-21110 GCF_000485595.1 Priapulus caudatus
CACGCACGCACACACACACACATACACACACACACGCACGCACGCACGCACGCACACCTCTACGATTAGCGCAACAACCTTAACCGCAGCTTAAATGATTAGATGTGACAACAATACACACATACGCACGTACGCAGCCGTCACACGGACCGCACTCAGCATGACAGAGAGAGGATGACAGTTGCGTAGGTCGCATTAATGTTACTTATACGTTGAGTGGCTTACGTATCGGATTCATCGACAAAACGCACAGGCAACGAGGATGAACCGGCACGCTGTCTCCGCGCCTCGTGAACTTCACCCGACGGGTTTTTTTCGGCGCTCTCTCTCTCTCTCTCTCTCTCTCTCTCTCTCTCTCTCTCT
>NW_014579671.1:22269-23347 GCF_000485595.1 Priapulus caudatus
TGCCCGCGTGCGTGCGTGCGTGCGTGCGTGCGTTTGCGCGAGTGCGTGCGTTTGCGTGAGTGCGTACGTTTGCGTGAGTGTGGGCGTGCGTGCCTGCGTGCCCGCGTGCGTGCGTGCGTGCGTGCGTGCGTGCGGGCGGCGGGCGTGTGTGTGGGCGGGCGGGCGTGTGTGCGTGCGTGCGGAGCGTGTGTGCGTGCATGCGTATGTGCATGCGAACGAGCAAGCACACGTCTGTGTGAGTGCGTGCGCGCGTGCGTTTGCGCGAGTGCGTGCGTTTGCGTGAGTGCGTACGTTTGCGTGAGTGTGGGCGTGCGTGCCTGCGTGCCCGCGTGCGTGCGTGCGTGCGTGCGTTCGTGCGTGCGGGCGGGCGTGCGTGCATGCGTGCGTACGTTTGCGTGAGTGCGTGCGTGCGTACGTGACTGCGTGCCTGCGTGCGTGCCTACCTGCAAGCGTGCGTGCGTGCGTGCGTGCCTGCCTGCGTGCGCGCGGGCGTGCATGCGCGCGTGCGTGCGTGCGTGCGTGCGTGCGTGCGTGCGTGCGTGTGTGCGTGCCTGCCTGCCTGCCTGCTTGCGTGCGTGCGTGCATCCTGTGCGTGCGTGCGTGCGTGCGTGCCTGCCTGCTTGCGTGCGTGCATTCTGCGCGTGCGTGCGTGCGTGCGTGCGTGCCTGCCTGCCTGCGTGCGCGCGTGCGTGCGTGCGTATCAGCATATATTATAGATGTTGCTCCTATCGCCGCTCGAACGCGTAAAAAAGCGACGATGTAACCGCGTATACACCCTTCCGAGTCGGTTTCCTGTATAAGAGCTGCTCTTATATATCATTGTTATTCACAGAGTACGCGCGCACTCTCTCTGCTGTTGCTTTTGCCGCATCGGCTCCGGTGTGGTTCATATACATGCCTGCTGCAGCTGCTGCGTATATCTGCCTGCTGCACGATTCGCTGCCACAATAGCTGCCTTTGTTTTACGGTGTTTACAAGGAGTTCATCATGCAGGTATCAATAATAGCGTAGAGAGAGAGAGAAAGAAAAATACATGTATATATAGAGCGAGAGAGAGAGAGAAGAAGTAAGTTGAGAG
>NW_014579671.1:26874-28203 GCF_000485595.1 Priapulus caudatus
CTGCCCTTCCCCCTACCTGTCCACCCACCTACCTGTCCACCCACCTACCTGTCCGCCCACCTACCTGTCCACCCACCTACCTGTCCGCCCACCTACCTGTCCACCCACCTACCTGTCCACCCACCTACCTGTCCACCCACCTACCTGTTCCGCCTACCTACCTGTCCGCCCACCTACTCGTCTATTCACCCACCTGTGCTATTTGCCAACTTTCCGTCTACCCACCTCTCTGCCTATCTAGCTATCCATCCACACCCCCCTGTGCGTATCCGCTACATTTCATCTATTTGATTATACGCTCTCGCATCTCTCGGCACTAGCGAAAGAAACTCAATTACAGGAAACAGCGAATCCGTATTCTACGGCCCGGGGTTCCAGCTGCTTGCCCTCAAGCTTTAGCAAAACCTACTTTAAGAAATCTTGCTTTTATCCTAGGCACCACAAATACTCCGTGAAGGAAGAAGGAAGAGCGAGTGCGTTTCAACCACACAATACGTCCCGCACCTGCGTTCGCTTCTATGTGTATTTCTCGGCTCGCATCGGTTTAATATACTGATAATCAATCAATATAAATCAATACCAATCAATAATAATCAATATAACAATAATAATAAAATAGTAATAATCCTAGCGCACGAGACGCGTGTACGGGAGGCGTTGAGCGTCTGCGGGCGAGTGCCGCCAGGGGGCGATGTGTCGGTGTTGTCTACATCTACGTCGGCACGTCCATCTCGCAGCGAGGCCGGGATAGCATGCTGAGGGGCGCGTATAGCGGACACGGGAAAGACTGTCAGGGTCAGTCTCTCACGGGGGAAACTGTTGGCGAGGAAGCGAGTCGCGGAAGGAAAGACGCGGGAAAAGGCGCGCGCCGCGCGCGCCTGCAATGATCCCCATGGCAACACGCTCGCCGCGAACGCGTCCCGCAAGATGGCGCTGTGATCGTGCGCCGCCGCGCCCTCTGGCGACGATGCTAGGCGAATAAAAATGCGAGGAGCGTGTCGCGCGGACACGACGAAACAAGTGAGCATTTCAAATAGGAGATAAATGATCTCGCCGACGGCGGATGTGTTCGCGCTTTTGTAAACTCGTGTCGTCGCCGAGTGCGATGTAAAAACGTGGCAATTGCTTTCACGCTCGTCCATTCGCAGAAATCCGCAGAGGGGCTTAATTGCTGCTAAAGGCAAAGCCGCACGCAAAATCTCGCCTAAAAGAGAGAGAGAGAAAGAGAGAGAGAGAGAGTGTATAGAGAGAGAGAAGTGAGAAGAGAGAGAGAGCGCGCGAGAGAAGAGAGAGAGAGAAGAGAGAGAGAGAGAGAAGAGAGAGAGAGAG
>NW_014579672.1:0-18202 GCF_000485595.1 Priapulus caudatus
GAGAGAGCGTTGACCTAAGCAACCTATCTCTTACCGTACGCCTGTCGGCTATGCAAATACGAACGCCTGACTACGCTATCTGCTTAATGGGCTACCCTGTAGCTATCAAAATACAATCTACAAGCTATCTAGCTTACCATACCGCTGTAGGCGATCAAGGATACAATGCTACAACGCTACTCTCCTTATGCGTATGAGCCGTAGGCTATACCCCGCGAATAGCAATCTACTACCTAGTCTCTTACTCTAGACTCCCCCTGTAGCTTATCAAATACCAATCTAGCAACCTATCTCTGTATCGGAGCCCCTGTAGGCTATCCAGAATACAATCCGTACACGACCTGGATCCTCTTATCTACCGAGGCTGCTAGCTATCAAATACAACCCTACGATGAGCTACGTCTTACACTACGCTGTCAGCTTATCAAATCACATCATCCTACAACATATGGCTGCTTACCGGTACCTGCAGACTGGGTCAGGCCTAGCGCAGAAAAATACAACCTCTGGGACACACGCCTATCATCTTACGCTACGCGCTGTGGCTTTATCGAGAATACATCCATGCGCTGACAGCCAACCTGCTCCTTATCTAGGACCCCTGTAGCTATCACATCAATCCTACAGCACCTATCTCTAGTACTAGCGGCCGTGGTAGCTATCAATACAAAGGCGGGAGGTCCTAACAACCTATGCGTCTTCCCTGACGCCGCGCGCGACGGTGTAGCTATAAATACGACATCCTAGGCCAAGCCGCTGACTCTCCTTACCTACCCGGTACGTACGCGCTGGTAGCTAATCAAATACAGCCCTCACACACACACTATTACGTTACGCGTTACGCGCTGTAGCTATCAAATACAAATCCGTACAACATATCTCGTTAGCCGCTACGCGCTGTCACGGCTTAGGGCAAAATAGCAACCTGAACACTACCCTATCTCTTACATACCCTGTAGCTATTCAAATTACAGATCGCTACAACTGATCTCTTTTATGCTAGGCCAGCTGTAGCATACAAAGTACAATCCTGACAACTATCTCTTTTACGCTATCCTGGTAGCTATCAATTAAGCGAATCCTACAACCATATCTCCTACCTAGTGCCTGTTAGCTATGCAAATACAATGCCTACAACGCTAGTCTGCTTTGACGCGTACCCTGTAGCTATCAATATACAATCCGTACAACCTATCTCTTACACTACCCTGTAGGCTATGCGAAAGTGACAACGGCGCATCACAAAGCGCTAGTCGCTGACTTTACCTTCATACCCTGGTAGCCTATCGAAATACAATGCCTACAACCTATCGGTGCCTGATTCTACGGCCAGCGTCTCGGGGTGAGGCTGACATATTCAAATACCAAAGGATCTTCTAACGATTGGCTGTCAGACTAGTGCTACTGTGAACGCGTTGACCCGATGACGAGTCGAGGAATGAGACGAGTGGAGCTGGCGTCGGGCGATCAGGGAATGGAAGAGGCACTGAGCAACAGCTAATAACTAAATTATACAGCGCTTCAGGGGCCTTCGCTATAAGAACCTACTTGGAGCGTTCTGGACGCTAGTATCGAGAGGTGAGTTAGGAGACACAGGACTCCGTGAGGTGGAGCAACGGACTAAAATGTGCTCTTATATGCCCGTGGCGCATTACCCCGCTGTAAGAACCTAATGGCAAGATACCAATCCGTGGACTAAACGCTATGGCTGGCACGTTAAATCTAACCCAGGGATAGGAACTGCGTAGCCTACGCGAGAAGGGTGCCGGAACTGTCAGAAAAATAGGCGATGGAGCCGACAACTTACACCATGATGCGCTTATCTAACCTTGTATGCTGCTAGAGGGACATTAATCTAAATGAAAATCCTACAACCGCATATCTCTTACTCTAAACACGGAAGGCTGTACAACGGCCTATCAGAATACAAGATGCGCTACAGTTACGTACAGTGCGTGGTATGCTCTTATCTTACCGCTGTTAAGGGCTATCATATAGCAATCGGATGAGACAACGATATCTGCCAGTTACCGGATCTCCCGGGGTTACTCTTATACTAAGCTGACAGGTGCGAGACATAACAGGCACCCCGTAACAAAACACTATCTCTTGACCACTACACGCGCGGTGGTAGGCTATCAAATACAAGTGCCTACAACCTATGCTGCTTCCCTACCTGTAGCTATCAAATACAACGGCGCCTAACATACTATCTCCCCTTATCTACCCCCTGTAGTCTAGTGCAAATACAGCCATCGTGACAGACCTATCTCTTACGCTAGGGCCGCTGTAGCTTATCAAATAAATGCCTAAACCTATCTGCTTACCGCTACCTGTAGCTATTGCAAATACACATGCCTATCACAACCCCTGATCCTCTTCGACGCCTCCCTGTAGGCTATCAAATAGCAGCCGGCTACAAGCCTATCTCTTATCTAACCCGTGTCAGCTAGCAAATACAACCCGCCTAGACAACCTTATGCTGCTTCCCTACCCATGTAGCTATCAAAATACAATCCTACAACCTATCTCTTATTCTATCCCTGTAGCTATCAATACAGGCCCTTACACGTACTCTCTGTATCTACGCGGCTGTAGCTATGCAAAAATACAATGGGTCGCGTACAACCTATCTCTTACCTACCTGTAGCTAGCAATAGCAGATCCTCCAACCCGTGCTCTTACCTACCTGTAGGAGCTATCAAAACGTACAACCGCATACGTACCGGATATCCTCTTATCGCTAACCGCGCTGTAGCTAGCAATACAGGAGTATCTACCAGAACGCTAATCTCTTACCTACCGCTGTATGCGACAATATACAATCCTAGCAACGCTATCTCTTATCTATGCTTGTCAGGCTAACTCAATAAGCCGAACGGCCTGACAACCTATTCTCTTATCTACGCCCTGGTGCTATGCAAATACAATGCCTGGACAACGGCTATCTTTACGCTAATCGCTGTGAGCTAATGCAAAATACAATGCTACAACCTATCTCTTATACCCTGTAGCTATCAAATACAGACCGCTACAACAGCTATCTCTTTACGCCGTATACGCTGCTAGCGCATTATCAAATACAATCCTAAGCTAGCTATACGTCTTAACTCTAGCCCGGCTGGTAGCTATCAAATAGCAGATCCCTGCAACTACCATATCTCTTACTCTACCCTGTAGCTATCAAAATACAATCCTAGCTAGCATATCTGCTTATCTATGGCTGGTAGCTATTTTGCGAAATATCAAAGCCTACATACCTATGGACTCTTATCTACCCCGCCCGCTGGTTAGGGCTAGCAGAATACAATCCTACGTACCTATCTCTTATCTTTCCTGGTAGCCTACCGAAATGACAATCCTAGCTAACATATCTCTTACGCTACCCGCTTGTAGCTATCAAATACAATGCGCCTACAACCTATCTCGTTAGTCTAACCCTGTAGGCTCATCAAAGCAATGCTAACAACCTATCTCTTATCTACGGCCTGTAAGGCTATGCAAATACTAAGTGCCTCACAACGCTATCTCTTAGCCTAACCCTGTAGCTACGCAAATACATCCTACAGAACTCTATGCTCGTTCCTACCCCTGTAGCTATTCAAATAGCAATCCCTAGCAACGTATGCTCTTATCTACGCGCTGGTAGCTATCAAATACAAGTCTACAAACCTAGTGCTCTTACCGTGACGACGCCTGTAGCTATCAACATAAGGGCGCGACGCTACAAACCTATCGCGTAGGTGCCTTTAGCCACACGACGTAGAGGCTGTCGAAGCTCATCGAAAGTGACACAGGGGGTTATATCCTACAACCGGGCCTATCGTGTCTTCAGGCCTGCCCTGTTAAGCCTATCAAATAGCAACCCCCTACTGGCGAAAGACCTAATCTCGTTACCCTAGCCTGGGTAGCTTCAAAATACAATGCCTACAAGCATATTCTCTACTACCCTGACTAGCGTAGTGCAAAATACAATCCATAGCCAACCTATCTCGTTATCTACCCTGATAGCTATCAAAATACAATCCTACAACCCTATCTGCCTTCAGCTGACGCCTGTAGCATATCGAATCAACCCCTAGCAACCTAATCTGCTTAACCTAGCGCCTGTAGCTAGGCAATACAGATCCTACAAGCCTATGCTGCTTACGGCGTACCTGGGGTGAGGACGTGAGCAAATACAATGCGCTAGACAACCTGATGCCTCTTATCTACGGCGCTGTAGCTATCAATACACATGCGCTAGCGCAACCTATCTCTTAGCTACGCCTGATAAGCTATCGAAATTACACATGCCTACCAACCTAAATCTCTTACCATACCGTAGGCGTAGGCGGAAAGGTAACAGAAATCCCCCTAGGCAACCTATCACTATACACTACGCTGTGGGCTATGGCAAATACAATGCCTGCCAACAGGCGTATCTCTTACCTACCCTGTCACGCGTCCGCAACATACCGAACTGCGCCTACGAGCACTATCTCTTACGCTAGCCGTGTAAGCTAATGCAAATACAATGCCTAACACCTATCGTGCTGCCTACGCTGTAGGCTACATCAAGATGGCAAGGAATACAATGCCTACAGGACCTATGCGTCTTACCGTACCGCTGTAAGCTGATGCAAAATACAATCCTAGCATAACTATGCTCTTACCGTACCTAGTAAGTAGCAAATACAATCCTAGCAACCTAATCTCGTTACCTATGCCTTGTACTACCAAATAAATCCGGCTACTACCGTATCTCGTTACGCTACCCTGTAGCTTAATCAGATACAATCCTCAGTTTACTGGACTTAATCTCTTAGCCTACCGCTGGTAGGGCTATCAAATAGCCAACGGTGCGGGGCTACAAGCTAATCTCCTTACCGTACCCGCGTGTGGGCTATGCAAAATAGCAATGCCTTACAACGCTGATCTCCTTACCTACCGCTGGGTAGCTAGGGCCAAATACCAATCCTACCATACGCTATTCCCTTAGCCCCACCATCCCTGTAGGCGGCCTAATCAAGTAGCAATTCGCTACACCGTATGCTCTTAACCTAACCCTGTGACGCTACGCGAAATACAATCCTACAGACCTAGTCTCTTACCTACCGCCTGTAGCGTATCAAGATACAATCCTACAACCCTATCGTCTTATCTAACCCCGGTGTAGCTATCAAATACAATGTCGCTACACACACCTATGCTGCTTACCCCTAACCCCTGTAGCTAGTGCAAATACAACCTAGACAACTATGCTCCGTTACCGATATCGGCTGTAGGCTGATGCGAAATCAACCTACAACGCCTATCTCGTTTATGCTACAACTGGTAGCTATCAAACTAACAATCCCTACATACCTATCTCTTCGCGGCGCTATCCCTTGTAACTATCACATACAATCCTAACACGGACATATCTCTTATCCTAGGACCCTGTAGCTGATCGATTAATAGACGGAATCGCGATGACGAAGCCTACTCTCTATGCTAGCCTGTAGCTAGGCAAAATACAATCGCTACAACCTATTCTGCTTATCTATCCGTGTAGCTAGCATAATACAAGCGTGCAAACCTATCTCTGTACGCCTATCCCTGGTAGCTAGCCAAATACAATCGCTAGCAACCTATCTCCTTACACCGTAGCGGCCTGTAGCTAGCAAATACAATCGCTACAACGCCGAATGGCTCTTATGCTACGCCCTGTAGCCTAATGCAATAGCAATCGCTACAACGCCTATCTGTTACCTACGCCTCGTAGGCTTCAATAAATACAACGCGCTACAACGCTATGCTCTTACGGGTACCTGTAGCTATCGAAACTACAATCGCTACACACACCTATCCTCTTATCTAGTGCCTGTAGCTATCAAACATAGCAATGCCTACATACGTATCTGCTTACGGGCCGTACCGCTGTAGGCTATCAAATACAGACCCTGCAAACGGCTATCTCGTTACGCTACCCTGCTAGCTATCAATACAATCCCTACCAACCTGATCTGCTTAGCTACCGCTGTAGCTAGGCAAATCAAATCCTACAAGCGCTATGCTCTACGCTACCCCTGTTACGGCTAGGCAAATACAATGCCCTAGACAAACGCTATCTGCTTATCTACCGCTGTGAGGCTATGCAAATAAAATCGCATAGCAACCTATGCTCTTACCTACCCTGTAGCTATCAAATACAACCGGCTACAACGCCTGATCTCCTTACTCTCCGCGCGTGTAGCTATGCAAATACAATTGCTACCAGGACCTATCTCTCGCTACCGCTGGTGACTTCAAATAGCGAATCGGCTAGCAGACCATATCTGGCTTATGGGCTATGCGCTAGTACGGACTAACCTGATCAAATAGGCAATCCCTAGCAAACCTATCTCTTTACCTACCCTAGAGTCATCAATACATATGGCCTAGCAACCTATCTCTTATCTACGGCTGTAGGCTCAGTACAATACAATGCCTACAACACTACTCAGTTACCGTACCTTTAGCGTATCAAATAACCAACCTGCTCACACACACCTGATGCTCTTCGATCTACCCTGTAGGCTATCAATAATACAAGGATCCTACCAACCTATCTCTTATCTACCGCTGTAGCTATCAAATAGCGAATGCCTAGCTATACAACCTAGGTCTGCATTACGGCTACCGCTGTAGCTATTCAATACAGCCCTACAAAGCGCTATCGTCTTACCGTACGCCTGTAGCTATGCAATAACAATCGCTACTACCATATCTCATTAATCTAATCCTGTATCTATTGCACATACAAGCCCTAGCAGACGCTATCTCTTCCGACCCTGTAGGCTAATCAAGATAGCAGCCCCTAACAACGGCTATCTCTTACCTACGGCTGTAGGCTATCAAGATACAATCGCTTACAGACCTATGTGCGTACTTTGCTACACTCGGCTGTAGGCTATCCAAATACAACCCTACAACTATCTCTTGAGCTACCTGTGAGCTATGCAAATACAACACGCCTACAACCTATCTCTTAGCCGTACCCTGGTAGCTATGCAAAGTAGCAATGCGCTAAACCTATCTCGTTATCTAATGGCTGGTAGGCTATCGAAACAAACGGCGCTACACCACCTGATCTGCGTTAGCCTACCCTGTAGCTATCGAAATACAGGCCTACAACATATCTCTTATCCTAGCCCTGTAGCTATCGGAAATACAAACCTAACAACTATCTCTTATCTCATCCTGTAGGCTATTCATCTCCAATGCCTAGCACCGGCTATGCTCTTATCTTACCCCTGTAGCTAGATCAAAATAGCAATGGCGCTACAGAGCCTATCTCTTATCTAATCCTGTAGGCTGATCACACATACAACGGCCTACAGAACCTATCTATTACTACCTGTACCGCTATGCAACTACGAGGACGCCTTACGCACCTATGCTCTTACCTACCCTGGGGGTAGCTATAAATACAACTAACAACCTATCTGCTTACCTACGCTGTAGGCTAAGCAGTACACAATCCTACTACTATCTGCTTATGCTACGCAGTTTTGTCTAGCATGAGGTGTTGTGCGAGTCGGCTTGTAGCTATGGAATACAGCGCCAAGCTATCGTACATGCGCCGTTGCCACTTTACAGGCGGGCCTGTGAGAAGCTATACGGAAACTGAACGCGATTGCGCGTACAACGCTGATGGCTCTTATCATAACCCTGTTTGTTCTATCAACATTACAAATGCCTACAGACCTACTCTCTTACCGACGGTACGCGCTGTAGCTTAGCCAAAATACTAATCGGCGTACAACGGGGAGGGTCTGCTTACCTATCCTGTAGCTATGCAAATACAATCCTACAGAAGCCCTAATGCCTGGTGCGTTATCTACGCGCCTGCTAGGCTAGGGAAATAACAATCTACCAACCGTATCTGCTTACCTTCACGTCGAGATAGGGTGGAGTCAATGAGCCCACCTACAACGTTTCTACTCTCCTTACGCTCCACCTGCTAGCGTATCAAATAGCAAAGCACTACAGAGGCTACGTTGCTGTATGCTAACCGCTGTTAGCTATGCGGAAATACAAGATCCTACCAACGCGCTATCTCTTAAGTCTAGCCCGCTGTAGCTATCCAATACAATCCTGAACAACATATCCTCGTTACGCGTACCCTGTGAGCTATGCAAAATAGGCAACCCTACAGAACCTTGGCGCGAATGGCTTGCTTAATTCTAGCCCTGGTAGCTATCACATAGCATCGCTAGCAAGCCTGATGCTGCTTATTACCTGTAGGCTATGCAAATACAATCGTACAACATATCTCTTACCTACCCTGTAGCTATCGAAAGTAGCAATCCTAACTACCATATCTCTATGCTTAGCGGCCTGTCCGCCTATCCAAAGATGAGCAATGGCCTAGACAGCCTATCGTCCTTACGCTACCTGTAGCTATCAAATACAATCCTACCCAAGGCCTATCTCATAACTACCGCTAGTAGGCTATGCGAGATAAAATCCTACTACCTATCTCTACCGCTAGTCCGTGTAGCTATCAACATACAGGACGTCTACACGAACGGCTTCTCCTTACCTAGCGCGCTGTAGCTGATGAAAATACAATCGGCTACAACGCATATCTCTAGCCTACCCTGTAACGCTATCAAATACAATCCTAGCGAACGACTGATGCTCTTACGGCTAGCGCCGTGTAGGCTATGCAATCAATGCCTACAACGCTATCTCGTTACGCTACCCGCTTGTAGCTATCAAATGACAATGCCTAACAACCTATCTCTGTACGCTAGCCGCTGTAGCGTATCAAATACAACCACTACAACGCCTATCGTCTTATTCTATCCTGTAGGGGCTATCAAATACAATCGCTAGCAAGCATATCTCTTACTACCGGCTCGTAGAGTAGTAGCAAATACGAAACCTACACCGCTATCTCTTATGGCTAACCGCGTAGCTATCAAATCAACCTACACAGACCTATCTCTTATCCGTATGCGGCTGGTAGGCTATCAAATAGAATCACTAACACAGCATATGCTCTGTAAGGCCGGTACGCCCCTGTAGCTATGCAAATACAGACGGCCTGAGCAAGCGCTATCTGCGTTATCTATCCTGGGAGTGTGGGGAGGCTATCGCGCAGACGAATACCAAGTCCTAGGCTTATTGGGAATCATCCTCTTACTCCTATCCCTGGGTAGCTTTATCCTTAAGATACAATTGGTCCTACAGACATGAGATCCGCGGTAGAGGGCAGAGTACCGACTGTAGGCTATCGAAATACAAGCCCTACAACATATCTCTTATCTACCCCTGTAGCTAGTGCACGGGGGAGTGAGGAGGTAACAACGGGACTACTTCTTATCTACGGCCTGTAGGGGGCTATCAAATACAATCCTGACAACATTGCTCCTTGACCTAGAGGTGCTGTAGCTATGCCAAATACTAATCTGACAACGTGCGTATCTCTTACCGGTACCGCTGTATGGCTATCAATACAACGCCGTACAACGCCGTATTCTTATGCACCCCCTCGTAGCTATGCAATACAATCCTTAGCAGACATATCTCTTCCTACCCGTGTAGCTATCAAATAGCAAATTCTACAACTATTCTCTTAGTTCCCTGACCGGCATGTACTTCAAATAGCAATCGCATAGGCAGACCTAGTCGTCTTCTTCTTGTCGAGGGACATGTAGGCTACCAATACAATCCTACAGTACCTATCTTCTTACCGTACACCCGGTGTAGCGCTATCAAATACATCCTAGGAACCCTAACAACCTAGTCTCCTTACCTACCCTGTGTACGCTAATCAAAATAGCGAATCCTACAAGCCGTATCTCGTGAGCCTGTTTACCCTGTAGGGCTACGCAGAATAGCAATCGCATAGCAACCTATCTCTTATGCTAACCTGGTAGCTATCAAATGCCCACATCCTACAACACTAGTGCTCTTAACTACGCGCTGTAGCTATCAAAATACAAGCGCGCTACCAACGCATATCGTCTTTCTCTATCGGCGTGTAGCTATCAAATACAATCCTACACAACCTCATCATGCTTACGGCTACGCCTGTAGCTATCAAATAACAAGTGCCTATCAAGCCTGAGTCTGCGTTACGCTACGCACAAGTAGCTAGGCAAATACGCAATCTAGCAGACGGGTGAGTGGATGAGGATGCTGTAGCTGATCAAAATACAAATCCTACGCAGGACTAGCTCTCGGTTAACTCGCTACTCCCTCCCCGTAGCTGACTCTAAATACAATCCTACAAACCTATCTCTTACCTACCCCTGTAGGCTGATCAAATACACGGCGGCCGCTAGCTATCTATCCTCTTACGGGCTACCTGCAGCGCTATCAAAATACAATGCCTAGCGAACCTACTCTCTTCCCGGGCCTGATCCGTGGTAACTATCAGCATAGCAATCCTACTACCCAGGTATCGTGCTCGTTACGCTACCCTGTAGCTATCATAATACCAGATCCTAGCAACGCTATCTGCTTAGCTAACCGCTGTGGGCTATCAATACAATCGCCTACAACGCTATGCTCTTATCTACGCGCTGTAGCTAGCAAAATAACAAGCGGCCTGCGCAACGCCTATCTCTTACGCTATCCTGTATCTTATCGAAAGTACAATCCTAACAACGCTAATGCTGCTTACTAACCGCTGGTTTAGCTTATCAAATACGAATCTAAGCAACGGCTATCTCATTACGCTATCGCTGTAGCTAGCAAATACAATACCTGACTACGACTAATCTCTTATCTACCGCTGTAGGCTGATTCAAATACACATCCTACAACCTATCTCTTACCTACCGGCTGTAGGGCTATCAATACAATCCTACCAACCGTATTGCTCTTACCAACATAGCGCTGTAGCCTATCAATAGCACATGCGCTACAAACGACTATCTTCTTACGCTACCCCTGTAGCTAGCCAAAATGACAATCCTACAACCTATCTCCTTACCTAACCTCTGTTAGGCTATCAAAATATCAACGACTAGCAACTATCTCTTACGCTATCCTGTAGGCTAGCAATAACAATGCCTGACTAACCTATCTGCTTATCTACCCTGTTAGCGTATCAAAATACAATCGGCTAGCAACTATGGCTCTAACGGCTACCCTGTTAGGGCTAACTCAAAATAGCAATCTACAAACGCTATCTCTTTCCTAACGCGCTGTAGCTATCCAAAATAAATGGCCTTACAACCTATCTCTCTTACCCTACGCCTGGTAGCTAGCAAAAATACAGATCTGACCAAGCCTATCTCTTTAGCGGCTATCCTGATAACTAATGCACATACAATCCTACTACTATGCTCTTACCTAGCCTGTAGGCTATGGCAAATACAATCGCTAGCTACCTATCTCTTACGCTACGCCTGTAGCTATCAATAGCAATCCTAATACCCTATCTGTAGGCCGTAGCCCGTGTAGCTGATCAATACAATCCTACACAGCGCCATCCATTTAGCTATTCTGACGAGGTCTCTTCGCCATGGAGTCGAGAGGGGCAGGAGAAGTAACGCTACGGCTCAGTCCGTGACGTCAGCATAGAATGGGACGACCGGGAATCTAGTAGCAAGAAGGGCGGCATTATATTTCATTAATGGCTAATGGATTGATTCGCGGTCTGTTACATGCTGCCCATCTATTAGACGAGGAAAAAAAGAAAGAGAGATAGAAGAGAGAGAGAAAGGAGAGCAGAGAGAGAGAGAAAGACGAGAGAGAGAGAGAGAAAGAGAGAAGAGAGAGAGAGAGAGAGAGAGAGATGCGAAAGAGAGGGGCGAAGATGGAGAAAGAGATAGAGAAGATGAGAGAGAGATCCCGAGAGAAGAGATGAGAGAGAGAGAGAGAGAGAGAGAGAGAGAGAGAAGGAGAGAGAGGGCGAGAAAGAGAGAGAGAGATATTACAGTGTTGCTTTACTGTTGCTGTTGGCCTTAGCCGAGTCTCCATTAGACTTATACCCTGCTATCACTGACGTCAGAGAGATAGATGTGTCACTCGGCAGTATGAATGAGTGGCGCCCTCTTCAGCTAGGAACTACAAGCACGTTATGTGTGTGCATGCAGCCATAGCATAGTTGATAGTAACTAGCACAACAAATGCTGCTGCTGTTGCTGCGCTGCCATCACATGTAACGTATATTGATAGGTACGTAATATTATGTACATGTAATCGTACATTTAAACTGCGTAGATAAAATGCAAACGTGCGTGTATGCTCTATATAAAGTCTGGCGGCAACTCTTATATTTCTGATATGAGCGGATCGATCAATAAATTGGTGGCATTTTATTGCTAGTTAATTTTAATAAAAAGTCCCATTCCTGATAGCCATCGTCATCGTCATCCCTGCCAGCGTCATCACCATCGTCATCCCTGCCATCACCATCACCATCATCATCCCTGCTAGACTTTGAATCCAGGTGAGCGATTGTGTTCTTACTAATTCAGCACGCTGAATAACAAACCTATCGCTCCCCCGACGTTCTAGCATTGATACGCAACATCACTACAGTATACGCCTAACTACATGTTCATGTACGTGTGTACAATTACACTCGCGTGTACATGTGCCCATGTACATATATCCGCCGCCACAACCTTCGTTAGTTCAATGTGCTTCTGGTTTTCTCCTTCTAGAGGAAGCACGCTCACACATGCACGCGAGCGCCACGAATCGAACATATATGAATATATACATGTGTTAGTTTTGGCTAAACGGTTTTATTTCTCGTTAGAGAATGCATAGTAGGACAATAAATAAAATAATCACATGCATCAGCAAACGATATTCCCTGTATATATATCACTTCAGCAGAGAGACTACAGTAGGTTGGCACCTAGCAACAAGCGTCAAGACAGACGCTCACACGATGTTTAGCGTGTTCTAGTCCAATTGCAGGGCCGTAGCCTGTGTGGTGGGGGGGGGGGGCGGGGGGGCAGGTGGCTGCCCAGCTGCCCCCTAGATTTTGGAGCAAAATTAAAAAAATAATAAGCTTAGCTAATAATCGTAAATATTGACTTTTTTGGTCACTTATCTGTGAAAGCCTTGTCTCAGACCCACCCCCTACCGCACTATGCTTGTCTCAGACCCACCCCCTACCGCACTATATGGCCGCGATCAAGAGCTGCGCCCGTCGCTCATCATTACACATGAAAGCCTTGTCTCTGACCCGCCCCTACCACACCATGGACGTCGATCAAGAGCTGCGCGTATCGCTCATCATTACACAGTTGAGTCATAAAATTCCACCCCCCCCCAGGAATTTGCTCGGCCCTGAATTGGCAAAGAAAACACTAAAGTTCATGAAAACGTATATTCAGGCACTTCACTATGGCTATTCGCCACTACTGCCCCTGAGGTTATCTAATCCGGTATTAAATAGATGATCTTTAATAAATTCATAAAACACGCGTGTTTAACGCAAGAATGAACTCTCTCAAGAGTTTTCTCGAGTGTAATTGACTTATTCGCTGCTGACGACATTCAACACCTATGCATGGATGTTCACGTGTTCGTGTAATAAATTATATATCAAACGAAATGCTCACAACAAAACAAGTGAGCGTCTTTGCGTGAGAATTGATGCGTGACCATCAAGTCGCAACAAAAACAAGTGAACAGCCAAGATGCAAACGCTGGAAATTCATCTTTAAAAAATGCTAAGAGGCGACTGCATGGTGACGTCAAGAACACAGTAATACGTCACGACTAGACACAATAAACGTGCAAACAAACAAAATGAACAACTAATTATGAGTTTACACAGACTAGTCTTTAGACTAGACTCATGGATTAGAAACAAACAACTTTCATTGTTAGATGCTACTACTTGCACTAAAGTAAAAAGGTGCCAAATTCTTCTCTCCTACGCGCTTTCACGTGAGATGGCGCTGCGCCTGCAATGCGGTCACGTGCTATTTATCACACTCTGGTGACCAGGGTAACGCGACGCACGCCGCTCACCCTAGTTAGCAGAGAAGCAGCAGGTAGGCTTACTACACTAGGCGACGTGGGCGACCTCGCAGGGTAAACAACTCTTAGGTGTGCTCAGTAAGAACGCACTACCTTTAAATTGCGACCGGTTCCCGGGGGAAGGGCACTCCCCATAGTGACGTTCATATATATATATGCGCTGCATTATTGCCCCCCCCCCCCATTTTTCCTAGCAATGTTTCCCCCCCCCCAATTTTTCCCTTTCCATCTTTTTGCACTGTTTTCACAATCGAGCCATCTTTTTGCCCTCAATTTCCCCATTTAGGTGGAGCACCCCTACCCCCAAAAAGGGTGAGTACCCCCCCAGGGACCGGTTACAATCAGACATCCCCGCAAAACACCAACGTCACAAACTACAAGCTACAAATACTAGTTGTTACAAGACTAACTCTACCAACTACATTACTTCATGGAATGTTTAGCGATGGCTGTGAACAAGGTTTGTAACTGAAAATATTTATATATATAACACACATTCTATATCTATATGAACGTATATATATATACGTATATACTATATATATATATACATAATACATATAGATCAAGACTCCCTAATAGAACATTTTCTATTATCGACTCTTGATATAGATCCATTATCACTGTTCGATCAAGTTACAAATAGGGTCACGCTATACAATAAGCCTCGTTGGGTGACTAGCAAAATCTTCTGTCATTTCGGAACAGAATGCGATCACACATGCAGTATATCATCTCCATTCGAGCTGCTTAGTCAGCGGGGGAGGGTATGCTAGCCTTGCGTGCACCGCAAACCTAGTATTACACGCTTACATCGTGCATGCACGGGTGCTCACTGACTTAACAAAGCTCCCTGATTCCCACAAACTACGCATGCGCACATGACGAGCCAGAGCTCTCCGATTGGCTACACCCGTGTGAATCTCCACCTGGTGGGTTTTCGACCAATCGCGCGGCTCGACGCTGCACACTGCTGAAGGCAAGCTACCCGAGATGTGACACAGGACATGTGACACAGGACATGTGACACAGGACATGTGACACAGGACTAGCGCGGAAGTCTGGAACAAATGCGGCTAGGTTGGCAGGGTCTGACAAAGGAGGAGGAGGAGGAGGAGGAGGAGGTGGTGGAGGAGGAGGAGGAGGTGGAGGAAAAGGAGGAGGAGGAGGAGGAGGGAGCTATAAGTGTGTTTCCTTCACGATGCAGAGTGCGCGCGCGCCCCCGCCGCCTGCCTGCCTGACTCGCCTGCCTCCTAGCAGAGCCGTGGTCAGTGGCGCCCTCTGTGAGAGGTCCGGCTCAGACTTGTAAATCTCCTCAAGACTGACGACGCTGCGTGACACCGCGTCGATGTCCGTCTCCAGCAGCCCCACCTGGTGGCCGTGCCTGTAAACAGTCGGCAGCGGCTGCGATTGGTTGTGCGTGTGAGCGGTCAGCGTAGGTGGCACCACCGTCGCGTCTGCGAGGTTAGGTTCCGACTGAATCGTCTCGAGTAGAGCGAAGATCTTCATGTCTTCCAGAAGCGTCTCCGTCGACTCTGTGCTCAAGTTTGGCTCCGACCTTGACATCGTAGAAAGGTCAAGTAGCTGGGTCGCACTATCCATACGCCGCCTGGTGGCGGGGCTGTCATCGCGTGCTACGCTATCTGAGCGCCACCTGGTGGCAGGGCTGTCATCGCGTGCCACGCTATCCGAGCGCCACCTGGTGGCGGGGCTGTCGTCACGTGCCACGCTACCCGAGCGCCACCTGGTGGCAGGGCTGTCGTCGCGTGCCACGCTATCCGAGCGCCACCTGGTGGCGGGGCTGTCGTCACGTGCCACGCTACCCGAGCGCCACCTGGTGGCAGGGCTGTCGTCACGTGAAAGTTCTTCGATGCCGTACAGCGAGTCATGGGAGTGCATGGCGGCGGCGCGGCATCGCCGCTCTGCAGCGCCCCCTGCTGGCCGGATGCTCGCGCACACGCTGCGTATGACGATGTTGTACTCGGAGCGCTTCTCCGAGTCTCGTCCCAGCATGTCTGGAGGTCGTGACCTCAGCGAATGTGTGCCGGGGGGCTGTCTCACCGCCGAGGATTTATCTGGGGGCCGTGTTATCAGTGAAGACTTGTCTAGGGGCTGTGTCATTGGTGAATATCTATGCGGGGGCCATGTCATAAGTGAAGGTTTACTTACGGGTGGTGTGATTAACGAGGGTTTACTTTGGGATTGAATCGTCACGGTATATTTGTTAGCGGGGTTCTTCGTTAGGGACATATTACTAATAATTTCCGACCGAGAGTTGGCGTTAGCGACGGGAGGCCAGACCCTAGAGACGTCGTTGCCGTCGACGACCGCACGTGTTGCCATGGTGATCGCCCCGGGACGGGTCGGTGGCCGCTCTACCGGGATGCGTCCCCGGGAAGGCAGCGCTGGCGACGCGAGATTCTTGTTAAGATCGTACTCAGGCTTCTGACGCGTGACCTTGATCCCTTTCCCCAAGGTCGGCACGTCGTCCCGGGCCGCGCTCCCTCCACAGGTTCCTTGCATGCAGGGTGTCTTCTCTAGTCTTGCATCACCTCCTCCTTGCCTCGGCTTCCTCTCTGCAGTCTCTCCACCTCCTCCTTGCCTCGGCTTCCTCTCTGCAGTCTCTCCACCTCCTCCTTGCCTCAGCTTCCTCTCTGCACGTCTCTTCACCTCTCTCCTTGCCTTCGCGCTTCCTCTCTTCAGTCTCTTCACCTCCTCCTTGCCTCGGCTTCCTCTCTGCAGTCTCTTTCACCTCCTCCTCGCCTCGGCTTCCTCTCTGCGAGTCTCTACACCTCCTCCTTGCCTCGGCTTCCTCTCTGCAGTCTCTTACACCCTCCTCCTTTGCCTCGGCTTCCTCTCTGCAGTCTCTACACCTCCTCCTTGCCTCGGCTTCCTCTCTGCAGGTCTCTCCACCTCCTCCTTGCCTTGGCTTCCTCTCTGCAGTCTCTCCACCTCCCAGCTTCCTCTCTGCAGTCGACGTGACATCATCGAACGAGTGCCAGCGTCGCGTCGTCTGCGCTCGCTGCCGGCTGTCGTTGCACCAGCGCGCCGCCTCCATCCCGCCATGGAACTCCCCGCGCGCCCGTGCCACCGCCAGCACTGTGTGCTGCAGCAGAGCTCACGCAGCAGGCGCCCTCTTGCGGCAGGGCGACGGCATCGTTGGCGAGGAAGTCACGCCAGAACGCGAGAGATTGACCCCGGCGGCGGGAGAGGTCACGTTCGAACGACGCCTCCGATGGTCGTGGATGCGCGGTCGCGCACGCGCAGGTAGTAGACCAGCCGGTCGCCGGCGCCCCCTGGCGGGGCTGCGGTCTCGGCGTCCGAGCTGCACGCGTCGCTGGAGGGTTCGCTCGCGTCGGAGAGACTGGTAGGCATGACGGTGGAGGCGTCCGAGACGTAACCAGGGGGCAGCACCCTCTCGTCGCCCCGCGCCGCCGCCGCTGCTGCCTCATCCACGAAGCTGATTGGACGGCAGCGCCACCTGTGCGGTGGCGGACCTCGCGACGAGGAGTCCTCGGATTCGCTGGAGCCTACGACGAAGCGCGCGGTGCGACGGTGCGCAGAGCGCAGTAGCTCCACCCGCCGCGTGTCATGGCCGCCGCCGCCGCCGCGTCTGCTGACGTAACGCGACACCTGCGGGGAGCCGCCGCGGCGACCGTGGCGCCCCCTCACGTCTAGCGGCTGGGTGAGATGGACGCTGGAAGCCTCCGGGTGACCAGTGTCAGGTAGGCACCTCGGTTTAGCTGCTCGCTTGCCTTTCTTTGGCGAATGCTTCCTGGTTTTTGCTCGGTCCGTCACTTCAGGCACCCTTCCCTGGTTCACACACTTTCCTGGTTCCGTGGTCCCGTTACCACTGCCCCCGTCTCCGCCACATCTCACGCGGCAAGTGTTGGTATCTTCCTGCAGGAATCCATCGACACGGCTCAGGCCGGGAAGGTTCGTCACGTTGCGACGCGAGCGCGGCGTGAAGAGGGAGCCACCATCTCTCTCAAGCTCGCTCAGCAGCTCAGCCTCCGACGACAAACACGCTGCCTCGTCGTCGTCACGGAAACTCTTCATTTTGCCGTCGTCACGGCGACGTGCCATCTCACCGTTGACACAGAAATTCTTAATTTTGCCGTCATCACGTTGACGTGTGATCTCACCGTTGTCATGGCGATGCGCAATCTTAACGTTGTCATGGCGACAGGCCATCTCACCGTTGTCACAGAAATTCTTAATTTTGCCGTCATCA
>NW_014579672.1:20338-25228 GCF_000485595.1 Priapulus caudatus
ATAATAAAATATTATTATTCAAATACAAGAAAAACATGTTATGAATTTAAAAAATAATCTGAAATTATATTTATAGTATTATACCAAAAATATTGCTATTAAATTAAATAATAGTTTAATGATTACATGAATTTGACATTTAAATTAGAAGTAACCCGGTTTATGGATCAGTACTTACAACTTGTTTGTGCGCTGTGGAGCTGAATATTGGTTTCTAAAGTCCTGCTGCAAGAGACAAAAACACAAGACATAAACATGTGGAAAACACGTGAAAACACAACAAACACACGTGAAAGACGTGACAAGCCAAACTCAACATTCTTTTTACCATGAAGTGCTGGTTTAAAATTATAGTTATGGCATAATGCATGTACTAGCATATGGAATATAATATGAACGATTACTTAGCATTAATAAATCATTGCAAATATATTTTTATTACAGTTTATACTACCTACTACCGCTACCGCTACCACTACCTACTACCGCTACCGCTACCACTACCTACTACCGCTACCACTACCACTGCCACAACCACTACCACTACCACTACCTACTACCACTACCACTACTATTACTACTACCACTACCACTACCACTACCACTATCACTACTACTACTACTACTACTACAAGAGGTTATAAACAATAAATTATAAATTATAGGTACTTTGCTATTACTATACAAATAACTACAATAATAATAACTATACTACTACTAACTAAGCGAACCTTCGGCGCTTGTTCTTCAGCCTACAGTAAAAAGAAAAAAAGTAAAATGACATCTGACAAGCGTAAATCTATAAAATCTAAATGTTAAAAGCAGCCATCTACATGTCGAATGTGAATTTCTATTTGCTGGTAACCTTAGTAACAAATTATCTAAAAGCATTTCTATTTGCTAGTATTCTTGCATTATGGCTAAAAAATTGTCTAAAAGCATTACGTTGTCACGGTGACGTGCCATCTCACCGTCGTCACGGTGACCTGCTATTTCAACGTTGTTTCTGCGCGGACAAATCCCCGTGGCAGAGACAATGTCGTTGTCATGGAAACGCACTGCATCATGGGTGCTGTGCCGGCAGCGGGACGAAGCCGGTAACTCGTTAGAGGAGCATCTCGTCACGATAATGCGCGGTGTACTAGCCATGCAGATAGGAGGCTGGTGGAAGGGGGCTGGCGGTGAGGGGGAGAGGAAGGGTGCTGGCGGCGAGGGGGCGAACGAAACCGCAGCATTGTTAGTCGCAAGAGAGTTAAAGCGCGAACCTTGGTTAGTCCACTTATAGTAGATGCCTGCAACAGAACAAAACACACAACTAAGCAACAGGGCTCTAGCTCTACTCGCACTAACCCAATCATGCTCCGACCAATCACCTATGGATCAATCACCTCCTACTCAATGATAAATTAGATTCTGATCAATGATCTAATGATCAATGACTTGTCAAAGATGGAATGATCAATGACCTACTGGTCAAAGATGGAATGACCTACTGGTAAATGATCAATTGATCAATTACCATAAAGTCAAAAATCTAGTGGCCTACTGGTCGATTAAATCAATTAGATCCTCTGATTGATGAAATAATTGAAAAAATCTAGAATCTAGAACGCAAACCTATAAACGTGCGAAACGTGGTTACATGCGCGGCGGCATGCGCGGGTGGGACAGAAAGAAAGCTGCATTGTAGCCAGGCAACCTTTCTGTGTGCAGTGTGCATATACAAGTGGCGTCTCATCGAGTTTATTCAGAGATACGTGCGGTGATGGAGCGAAGCATAGAGGGGCCATAACTACATGGCACGGCCCACGACCAGGGCCGTAGGCTGAGCAAATTCCTAGGGGGGGGGGGAGCAGTGGCGGATCCAGGATTTCAAGGAGGGGTGAGAAACAGGTGGGAGGTCTTGGGGTCCTCCCACGAAAAAATTTTGAAAATGTAGATCACAGGAGATGGTATTTGAGGCACTTTTGAGTACATGTACAGCCTTCATTCTGACTACGACAATTCTCTTTTAGTAGATCAATTTTTTTAATTTTGCTCAAAAATCTAGGGGGCAGCTGCCCCCCTTGCCCCCCCCCCTCGCAGGCTACGGCCCTGACCACACAGCACCTGCCAGAGACACTTCCTCTCACTCCATTACGAACACATAGATGGCGCCGCAGGCAGTCCATAAACTATGATTTGATGAGCGAGTGACTGCATGTACAACTCTGCCAGGAGTGTGTGCGTACCAGTGCATGTACAACTCTGCCAGGAGTGTGTGCGTACCAGTCGATATGCCCTGGTACGAGGTGAGTCCGTTGTAACGTCGCCCGTGTTTCAGTGTGTAGGCCTGTTTGTGCCTACCGAGGTTCGCACACATTACTTCCAGGTTCGTGGACAAAGAGTTGTCGTGAAAACATGTCACAGGCATCTGGCTCAGGAATTGTCACGTATACACCTAAAGGAAATGTATATGAGGCCATTTACACACACACATTATTATTACAGGCGTAGTGGCCGCCCCGGCAGCACGGCACTGCCGTGCACCTATCTCTTAAACAAAACTCAAGAACAATTTGGCAGGGAACCAAGGAGCTTTGACTGGTTTATTTGACTGGACTGTCTGTTATTACTCAGTTAATACTGCTTAATTAGAGGTGTTGAATATCAGTGCTCTAAGATTTGGAATCAGGTGTTAAAAAAATACACGGGAGGATGAACGATTCGCGCTCTTCAAACCATACGAAAATCGCTCGCCGTCAGGCCAAAACAGCTCCGGTAAAAATTTTGAACGGGAGGCTATTTTTCCACACACTTGAAAAAGAAGCTCCCCGTGAAAAAAAAGAAAATGTTTCCCCGCTGTTTGGAATGTGTTCACTTCTGGCATGAGATAGAATTGTTGAGACAATAGCGATCATTGGTGACTCCAAACAACACTTTTTCAAACGTCTCGAAATATGATATACACACTAGGCAATAGTGTGATAAACAGTATAAATGCAAGATTGAAAATACACACAGGGCTTATTTTTCATAATTATACTCTCTCATGGGTAGAATAGTATAGTACAATGTTTGTAAACAAACGCACTCGCGCTCTATCTCTATGTAGTTAACGTCATGCACCTACCACTATATCCTAAGTAGAAGTTGTCACATGCACTGGTAGCGCACCACACTCATCTTCTGTGACGAGAGTAAGCTTGATCATTAGTCAACAATAGCAGTATGCCGCAGCTTTAGCTACATTCTTTTTTGAAATTTACAAAGTTACACTTTTAAAATCGATCACACAAATCTGAGTTGCCCTGTTCACAACGAAGTTGTAGCCATTGAGCACCGAGTGTACGGCCGGAAATGCGACCAATTTTCATGCTCTAAATTTCAAAGATCTACTCTTTCCTCGGGGAATAGCTTCCAGACCCCTGAATGGGCTTCGCGACTGGAGCGTTCACGCGTGTAGAGCGAGCGCACCATAACCGCCACTTGTGCTATTATTACTGTGTGAAGTAGTGTTTGTCACATCAGCTCTAATCTGGCCAGCCTGTAAGCGGCCACACACTAGCAACTAGTGTTTAGGAGAGGTTGCTACATCGTACAACTGGTCCCATGTTATTTTAATTATTACATTCACATCTTCACTTGCATTAGAAGATTAGTTATTATCTCATTATTACCGGCCACTGGTAACCGAGGCCACAGGAGTGTTTTATGTTTTGTCGTAGTCTTGATGTTTAGCACCACAAACTCTGCCACTGTGCACAGGTGTACAGATAAAGCATGCTTGGATATATACTGAATTAAAACCATGCATGTGATATATGAAATCTATCTCCGGACANGGGGGGAGGGATTATCCAGTAGAAGTGTGGCTGGTGGGGAGGGATTATCCAGTATATGTGTGGCTGGTGAGGAGGGATTAACCAGTAGAAGTGTGGCTGGTGGGGGAGGGATTAACCAGTAGAAGTGTGGCTGGTGGGGGAGGGATTATCCAGTAGAAGTGTGGCTGGTGGAGAGGGATTATCCGGTAGATGTGTGGCTGTTGGGGACAAATTATGGCGTGACCGGCGTGAATGTAAATGAGTGTATTGCCGCTATATAATGTCGGAAAGTTGCTTATATACCAGTGGTTCTTAACATTTTTTGAGTCATGGTCCCATTGGGAATCGAGTGAAAGCTACGTACCACTCCCCAGAAAAATGCACATAATGAGATAAACACGATAATTTGCATGTGCCTGGTTCACGGACCCCCTTGAAGCCCATCCACGAACCCAAAAGGGGTCCATGGACCACAGGTTAAGAACCCCTGCTATATATACAGTCACAAATATACACAACGGTCACTAGATGAAAACTCGCAAAAAGTGGCCTTCATACACAGATGTCTGTTATATAGAGGGGGTCTCTACTACTATATCTGCCCTCAAGGGAAACGCCAAATGTTTCTTTTGTAGACCGGCACCCGTTATATAGCATCTTCTGATGAATTATTCCTAATTTACTAGTGCTTACGACTACGATTCAGCAATAATTAGGTACAGGTTTCTAGCAGTTGTGTAGCCATGCGTGGGCGTGTCGTACATCAGTAAGTGCAGAGCGCAAGATGTAAGACGCCTTGTAAGATATCACGCCGGGGAGCTGTTGTAAATCTGAAGGCAATGAAGAGAGATGCGATCGGTGTGTGAGTTTATTGGAGGATGTGAACGTTTATGGACATTCTCAGAGCTGAGAAAAAGCGATGCCGCCCCGGCTATCGTACAGTTATCCTTCTCTATCGCGCTCTCCCGCGCGTTTTTATTCTCTCTCTGTCTCTCTCTATCTTCCTCTCTCTCCCACTCTCTCTCTCTCGCGCGCGCTTTCTCTCTCTCTCTCTCTCTCTCTCTCTCTCTCTCTCTCTCTCTCTCTC